>NC_061508.1:166494206-166531552 GCF_022539505.1 Lolium rigidum
TTTGTCATTGGCAGCACCGCGTATACAATCGGGAAATAAAACGGCCCACGCGTCGGCCGGTAGATGGATCCACCCGTCGGCACGAGACGGTCGGCGAGGAACCGACCTCACGGTAACGGTAAGGCCTCTGACCTGACGGCAACCCGCGTCTTCGAGGGGTTTCAAACTAGAGGGAGGGGAAAACTGAGGAAAAACTAACGAGCTGGGGAAAACTGAGTACAACTAACGAAGCAGGGGCACGAAACTAGAAATCCCTAAGTTTATTATTACTGGCCAGGAATTTTTTTTGAAATCTCAAATCAACTAAGAAACTTTGCAAATTAAAAATGCTACAGCAACTAAAGCAAGTGGAGGAAGAAAGAGATGTTGTTTACCTCCTCTATGCATATAAAAGGTATTCGTTAACAAGGTTGATCAAGTCTTGCCACCAAATAAATTTTACATAGCATATGAAGAAATAAACCTCAAATCAATCATGTTACCTTGAATTGTATTGATATGGATCCAATCACAAGAGTTTGATATTCTTCTTTAGGCTCATATATAGGACAATCGATGGTTCCCACTTTGATAGTTCTCACATGAGAAATAGTATTAACTCCGCACGCTTTTTCAATCCTCTTGGGGAAATAGACGGTGTGTTCCTTATCATCAACATTGAAAGTAACCTTTCCTTTATTGCAATCAATAACAGCCCCTGTGGTGTTAAGAAAAGGTCTCCCAAGAATAATAGACATATTATCATCTTCAGGCATTTCCAACACAACAAAATCAGTTAATATCAAGCAGTTATTAGTAACTTGGACAGGAACATCCTCACATATACCAACAGGAATAGCAGTAGATTTATCAGCCATTTGCAAAAATATATCAGTAGGTATCAATTTGTCTAAGTAAAGTCTCTTATAAAGAGAAAAAAGGCATAACACTAACACCGGCTCCCAAGTCACATAGAGCAGTTTTAACATAATTATTCTTAATAGAACAAGGAATAGTAGGTATACCTGGGTCGCCCAACTTCTTTGGAATTTTGCCATTGAAAGAGTAATTGGCAAGCATAGTAGAAATTTCCTCATTGGGGATTTTCCTTTTGTTAGTAACAATATCTTTCATATACTTTGAATAAGGAGGCAATTTAATAGCGTCGACCAAAGGGATTTGCAAGAATAAAGGTTTCATCCAATCACGAATTTATTATAGTGTTCTTCTTCCTTTGATTTTAGTTTCTTAGCAGGAAAAGGCATTTGCTTTTGCACCCAAGGTTCTCTTTCATTACCATGTTTCTCAGTAATAAAATCTTCTTTAGTATACTTTTTATTTTTAGCATGCTTTTCAGGTTCTTTTTCAACCTCTTCTTTATCAGGAGTATCATTCTTATCATTATCTTTATCATGTTCATTACCACTTTCAGTTTCAGCATCATAATTAGAAATATTATTAGGATCATTAACAGGTTCAGAGGATTCTACAACATTCTTATGTTTCTTTTTCTTTTTCTTAGAACGAGCTCTAGGTTCAATGCGTTGAGAATCTTGTTCAATTCTTCTGGATGTCCTTCGGGATATAGAGGATCCTGGGTAGAGACACCACCTCTAGTTGTTACTTCATAAGCATGTTTTTCTTTAGCATTATTTCCTAACAAGTCATTTTGCACTTTAGTGAGTTGATCAATTTGAGTTTGAACCATATGAAAATGTTTAACAAGCATCTTAACATCATTGGAGGTTCTCTCCACAATATCATGCAATTCACTAATAGCTTGAGAATATTCCATTAGATGATTCTCTACTCTCATATTAAAATTTTCTTGCTTAACAATATAATTATCAAACTCATCTAAGCATTGCGCAGGAGGTTTTGAATACGGAATATCTTCCCTAGTAAAGCGTTGAAGGGAATTTACCTCAATCAAGGATGAAGGGGGAATTATCTCACATATATCTTCTATAGGAGGTAGATTCTTCACATCTTCGGATTTAATACCTTTCTCCTTGAGAGACTTCTTGGCTTCCCTCATATCTTCATCATTCAATTTAATTAAACCCCTCTTCTTCACTATTGGCGTTGGAGTTGGTTCGGGCGTAGTCCAATCATCATAATTCCGGCCTATTTTAGCCAATAATTCTTCGAGCGTCGTCGGGAGTTCTTTTCCCGAAAACACAACCAAGCACAACTACCCGGGTATGCCCTAGACTCAATGGTTAGTCCACTATAAAATATATCAAGCAAATCATGCTTTTCTAAATCATGGTCAGGCAGAGCTCTAATAAGAGAGCAAAATCTCGCCCAAGCCTCGGGCAATTTCTCTTCATCTCCCCGATCAAAATTATAAACTCTCTGCAAAGCAACATGTTGAGCACTAGCAGGAAAGTATTTCCGGAAGAAAACATTAAGCAATTCTTTTGGACTTTTAATAGAGCTAGGTGGCAAACTATTATACCAAGTTTTAGCGTCATCCTTTAATGAGAATGGAAAGATTTTAGCAATAAAGTAAGTACGCTTCTTAACATCATCAGAAAACAAGCTACTCGAGTAGATAACTCAGTCATGTGTTCAACAGACACTTTCTTTTTCGGTACCACAAAAGGGTGTTTTCTCAACAATAGCTATATGAGATAGATCAAGAGAAAAATCATAATCTTTATCCCTAATGTTTATAGGAGATGTGGCAAATTTAGGATCGGGAGACAGTTTATATCTAACGAGTATGTTCCGCAAGCAACTTTTTAATTTTTCTTGCATCAGTAGTAGCATTGCATTTTTCAATAAAATCATCATCAAGTTCCACATAATCTTCATCAAGATCATCACTAGAGTATTCAAGTTCAGGTGAATTAATAGGTGTAGCAACATCAGGAGTTTCAGCATTTTCAATTTGTCTAGACCTAGCAATTTTAGCATCTAGAAAAGTTCCCAATGAACCACTATCATCAAACACAGCAGAAATATTATCAATATTATGAGAGTTTTCAGATTCAGCAGAAGTACCAACATTTGAAGCATGTGGCGGTGAAACAAGTTTATCAATCACAGATGGTGAATCAAGAGCAGCAGAGGTACTCAGAGTTGTGCCTTTTCTTGTAGTGGATGGTAATATGGCGACCTTAGTATCGCGAGGTTTACCCATGATGGAGAATTTGCAGCGAACAATATCAATCCAAGTGAACTTCCAAATAAAGCTATGCTCCCCGGCAACGGCGCCAGAAAATAGTCTTGATGACCCACAAGTATAGGGGATCGCAACGGTCTTCGAGGGAAGTATTACCCAATTTATTGATTCGACACAAGGGGAGACAAAGAACACTTGAAAGCCTTAACAGTGGAGTTGTCAATTCAGCTCGCACTGGAAACAGACTTGCTCGCAAGAGTTTATCGAGTAGTAACAGTTTTATAGCGATAGCGAGTAGTGAAATAACATCGACAGAGTAACAAAGACAGCAGTAGTGATTTTAGTAAACAGCAGGATTAAAATACTGTAGGCACGGGGACGGATGACGGGCGTTGCATGGATGAGAGAAACTCATGTAACAATCATAGCAGGGCATTTGCAGATAATAATAAATCGGTATCCAAGTACTAATCAATCAATAGGCATGTGTTCCAATTATAGTCGTACGTGCTCGCAATGAGAAACTTGCACAACATATTTTGTCCTACCAGCCGGTGGCAGCCGGGCCTCAAGGGAAACTACTGGATATTAAGGTACTCCTTTTAATAGATTACCGGAGCAAAGCATTAACACTCCGTGAACACATGTGATCCTCACATCGCTACCATTCCCTCCGGTTGTCCCGATTTCTGTCACTTCGGGGCCATTGGTTCCGGACAGCGACATGTGTATACAACTTGCAGGTAAGACCATAAACAATGAATATCATGATGAAACAATAACATGTTCAGATCTGAGATCATGGCACTCGGGCCCTAGTGACAAGCATTAAGCATAACAAGTTGCAACAATATCATAAAAGTACCATCTACGGACACTAGGCACTATGCCCTAACAATCTTATGCTATTACATGACCAATCTCATCCAATCCCTACCATCCCCTTCGGCCTACGACGGGGGAATTACTCACACATGGATGGGGGAAACATTGCTGGTTGATGGAGAGGCGTTGGCGGTGATGGCGGTGATGATCTCCTCCAATTCCCCGTTCCGGCGGAGTGCCAGAACGGAGACTTCTGGCTCCCGAGACAGAGTTTCGCGATGTGGCGGCGTTCTGGAGGGTTTCTGGCGACTTCGACTTCTCCCCATGCGTTTTTAGGTCGAGGCGAATAAGTAGTCCGAAGGGGGGCATCGGAGGCCAGCCGAGGGGGCCACACCATAGGGCCGCGCGGGCCCCCCTAGGCCGCGCTGCCTTATGGTGTGGGGCCCTCGGGTCTCCATTTGAATTGTCCTTCTGGCTCCGTCAGTATTCTGGGAAAATAGGCCCTTTCGTCAAAATCCCGAGGTTTTTCCCGAAAGTTGGATTTCTGCACAAAAACGAGACACCAGAACAGTTCTGCTGAAAACAGCGTTAGTCCGTGTTAGTTGCATCCAAAATACACAAATTAGAGGCAAAACAATAGCAAAAGTGTTCGGGAAAGTAGATACGTTTTGGACGTATCACTTACCCACAGCCGTTGCTTGATGTTTGAGCCTTGCGAGTCGTAGGCGTGTTTAGGTTCTGTTGTTTATCTCGACCTGTTATCGGGATATGTTGGGTTGTTGGGAGGTTATCACATGCTATATCAGTTATTGGAGATACACATGCTTTACTTATTTGTTAACAACTAAAATTGTAAGCAGAGGCATCTGTGAGCCCTTTGCGAAAGCATCGGAACTTTGACTTGCTAATGTCCCCTAGGACCCGAGTTCTTGTTATCTGTTCCGAGATTGAGCGCTCTACCCATGCGTGGGGATTCACTGGGACCCCCTCACCCATTACCTTTTCTCAAGTCGGTTGAAAAGGGGCCACAACCTTGGTTTTATTTGGCGCATGCATGTTTATATAATGTTGCCTTCGGGTGTTTACTTCCCGTTGCCTTCGGGTGGTTTATTTCTCGTATCGCATCGCATAATTGCTAGACGACTTATCTAGTGCTTGGCCGTTAGTGCCCGCCTAGACGCCTACGCAACCTCGCGGGTCCGTCTCGGAGTACGGCCGGACTTCGTCACGGGTAGCTTAGTTGGGTGGCCCCCTAGACTTTCTTGTTGAACTGGGAACGGTCTTGTTGTGAGACATCCACCTGTCGTAAGTGGGTCGAGCATGCGTATGGTTACATTTGGGCAACCCCTGCAGGGTGTACATCTTATCGATAAGCCGTGTCCGCGGTTATGGACGACTTGGAATTGTATAGCTTGATCATAGAACAACTTACACCGTTATCTTGTTGTTAATAATCTGATAATAACTTGCGTAGTAATATAGCATTACTACAACCGATACCTAATAAAACTTGTCCACCGTTGAGTGCCTTTTACATTGCCTCTTCGCAATTGTTGGAGGGGATATGTGTAATCGGTTGGGTTATGTTTGTGTAGTATATTATCTGTTACCTTATGCGCTCTCTTATTTTATCTGAGTAGACGGATGTTGTAGCGTGTCTCTATTGGTTATAGTTTTGCTGCCGCTAAACCTACCATATAGCCCCAGGCGATATATATCTATACTCGATCGGCGAGCATAGCCATTTCTAGTCTCGCTAAGTACGTGCCGGAGTTCGTTCCTTGGTACTTACTCTCGCCTTTTCCCTTTCTCTTTTGCTTCCTCCCTTTTGTCGGCAACCGATGGCCCGACTTTGACGGGTACGAGATGACGACGTTAGCAAGGTTACCCTTCCGGCTTGGCCTGGGCAGGGTTATGGACGCCACTGGTTATCTTCAGGACTCTTAGTCCAATTTGTATCTTGTCCGTACTCGGACGTATTCGATCTTCTGTATGATTCGGATCTTTGTATGTATCTATTTGTATCTTGACTCGTTGGAGTCGTTGTTGTAATATCTGTTTCTTGTGGGCTCTATTGTAATCCTGTTGTAATGTTACCGCTCGTGTTAATTCCTCTGGCATCACGTGTGTGATTATTCGCGCACGTCGTGTCGGAGGGCGTCTCAGAATCGATATCGTGCGGATTTCGGCGGGATCGCTGGAATCCTCATGGTACCGGTTCCGGGGCGTCACAAAGAGCTTAAACATGATCTATATGAGCACAACAATTGCCAAGTATCAAATTATTCATGACATTATACCATTTACCACATGCGACATTTTCCGTTTCCAACCATATAACAATGAATGAAGTAGTTCAACTTTCGCAATGAACATTAAAGATAAAGCTAAGAACATATGTGTTCATACGAAACAGCGGAGCGTGTCTCTCTCCCACACAAGGAATGCTAGGATCCGATTTTATTCAAACAAAAACAAAAACAAAAACAAACAGACGCTCCAAGTAAAGCACATAAAATATGACGGAATAAAAATATAGTTTCACTAGAGGTGACCTGATAAGTTGTCGATGAAGAAGGGATGCCTTGGGCATCCCCAAGCTTAGACGCTTGAGTCTTCTTAAAATATGTCGGGATGAACCACGGGGGCATCCCCAAGCTTAGACTTTTCACTCTTCTTGATCATATTGTATCATCCTCCTCTCTTGACCCTTGAAAACTTCCTCCACACCAAACTCGAAACAAACTCATTAGAGGGTCAGTGCATAATTCATATATTCAGAGGTGACATAATCATTCTTAACACTTCGGACATTGCACAAAGCTACTGAAAGTTAATGGAACAAAGAAATCCATCAAACATAGCAAAACAGGCAATGCGAAATAAAAGGCAGAATCTGTCAAAACGTAACAGATCCGTAAAGACGAATTTTTTAGAGGCACCAGACTTGCTCAGATGAAAATGCTCAAGTTGAATGAAAGTTGCGTACATATCTGAGGATCACGCACGTAAATTGGCAGATTTTTATAAATTTTCTACAGCAGGGCGGCTCAATTCCGTGACAGCAAGAAATCTGTTCCTGCGCAGTAATCCAAATCTAGTATTGACTTTACTATCAAAGACTTTACTTGGCACAACAATGCAATAAAATAAAGATAAGGAGAGGTTGCTACAGTAGTAACAACTTCCAAGACTCAAATATAAAATAAAGTGCAGAAGTAAAATAATGGGTTGTCTCCCATAAGCGCTTTTCTTTAACGCCTTTCAGCTAGGCGCAGAAAGTGCGAATCAAGTATTATCAAGAGACGAAGCGTCAACATCATAATTTGTTCTAATAATAGAATCATAAGGTAACTTCATTATCTTTCTAGGGAAGTGTTCCATACCTTTCTTAAGAGGAAATTGATATTTAATATTACCTTTCTTTCATATCAATGGTAGCACCAACAGTTCGAAGAAAAGGTCTTCCCAATATAATGGGACAAGATGCATTGCATTCAATATCCAAGACAACAAAATCAACGGGGACAAGGTTATTGTTAACCATAATACGAACATTATCAATCCTCCCCAAAGGTTTCTTTATAGCATTATCAGCAAGATTAACATCCAAATAACAGTTTTTCAATGGTAGCAAGTCAAGCATATCATAAATTTTCTTAGGCATAACAGAAATACTTGCACCAAGATCACATAAAGCATTACAATCAAAATCATTGACCCTCATCTTAATGATGGGCTCCAACCATCTTCCAACTTCCTAGGAATAGAGGTTTCAAGTTTTAGTTTCTCTTCTCTAGCTTTTATGAGAGCATTTGTAATATGTTTTGTAAAGGCCAAATTTATAGCACTAGCATTGGGACTTTTAGCAAGTTTTTGTAAGAACTTTATAACTTCAGAGATGTGACAATCATCAAAATCTAAACCATTATGGTCTACAGCAATGGGATCATTGTCCCCAATATTTTGAAAAATTTCAGCAGTTTTATCACAAGCAGTTTCAGCAGTTTTAGCAGTTTCAGGCAATTTTGCACGCTTTGCACTAGGAGTAGAAACATTGCCAACACCAATTATTTTACCATTGATAGTGGGGGGTGTATAAACATGTGAATCATTAACATTACTAGTGGTGGTGATAGTCCAAACTTTAGTTACATTATTCTCTTTAGCTAGTTTTTCGTTTTCTTCTCTTTCCCACCTAGCATGCAATTCAGCCATCAATCTAATATTCTCATTAATTCGAACTTGGATGGCATTTGCTGTAGTAACAATTTTATTATCAATATCCTTATTAGGCATAACTTTCAATTTTAAAAGATCAACATCAGAGGCAAGACTATCAACCTTAGAAGCAAGAATATCAATTTTATCAAGTTTTTCCTCAACAGATTTGTTAAAAGCAGTTTGTTTACTAATAAATTCTTTAAGCATGGCTTCAAGGCCATGGGGTACATTCCTATTATTGTTGTAAGAATTCCCATAAGAGTTACCATAACTATTACCATTAGCAGAAGGATATGGCCTATAGTTGTTACCAAAATTATTCCTATAAGCATTGTTGTTGAAATTATTATTTTTAATGAAGTTCACATCAACATGTTCTTCTTGGGCAACCAATGAAGTGTGGTGACCCTGCATACCACTGCATGTTGTAGTATGCTAGTCGTTGATATAACATTCACGAAGTACCATTCCGCAAATATTACATCCCTCAGAGTAGTACAACAGAACATAGCAGGTCCATAACTCATTCATTTATTATTACAAGCATAATATACATATCATCTCGGAGCTCCTCTTGGGTCCTAAGAGGAATACTCCTGGGTTCGAGGCGAACCCAACTTAACTTACAATATAGAAGTTTAACTAGGTTATACATTTATTCCATCGAGCAACTAAGTACTAAGAGTTCGCACTGCTCGGATACTACTACTACTCGGTGATTCTAGACTTGATCTCCTCCGGAAGCCTCCCCGGTTCCGTAGACTATAAGGTAGTCTACGCCTTCAACACCTCCGGAGAGGTCCGGTTCTTCATAGCCGATGATCTCGGCTCCTTCGAGGTTGTCGTGGTCCTCCTCCGGACGGTTCGGACAATCTAGCGGGGATTTAAGAGTGGTATGAGTACGAGCGTATTCAACAAGTTCATTATAGAAAAGAGGTGTTTAATGCACTAGCTACGATACTAGACCGAGAAAGTCTAATACCAATGCAAGTTTTGATAAACATTTCTTCAAGAGGTTGCTTTTATTCGAAGAACTATGTCCGTCGGCCTTCACCGGTTTACTAGAACTTCATGGAGTTCCTTTCCGGCAGCGTTCGCGGTTCCAAATCCCGTAACGAGGAGTGACAGGTCACGGTTCTTTACACTCGCGAGAGGTGTGTTGCTTTACCCATAAGAGATCTTAACCTTGGTGCCAACCGGCAGCTTTCCCGTCCACACTTCCTTTGGTGTGAGGCCCGGTATAAGGTCTAGCCAATCATGTTCCTCCGCTACCTCGCACACCCACCCTTTGTTGCATACCCCGACCCCGGGTCCTCGTCGGTCCCATTATTCCCACTCACGGGTGGACCCCGACCACGACAACGGTTTGGGACTCGTTAACCAAACTCCTTCGCCGGTAGGCCGCAACCCATCATAGACCGCAATACCGTGGGGAACTTAAGGCTTCCCTAGCCTACCGCTTGTTCCTCGGGCGACAAGTGTCTACGGACAATGCCGTGGGGACTTAAGGCTTCCCCGACCTACCGCTTGCCCCCGACGGATACAAGTGTCTACGGTAAAGCGCGTCCGTTGATGTACGAGAGGTGGAAACACTTTTGACTACTCCGTCCCACTCCGGATCTTATGGTTAACACGGGTATTACGGCACAAGAATCACTGGACGACATTTGTTGTTTAATCCTAGATGGATATAAACCCTTGCAATGGAACCTCCACCATATCAACACAATCCATGGTTCCATTTCCAACCACATAGTCATATTCATAGTTATGAAAATAGTGGTTTTGGTTTTTTATGCAATAGTGATAATCATAGTACTTTGCAAGTAATTTGATAAAGATACTCAAATGACATGAGCAAGTGATCAACTTGCTCGAACACCTGCAAAGTTTTGCAGTTGGATGGTGTGGACTGACCCTTGTCCTCTGTTTCTGAAAAATAGCATCATTGTCCAATAAGGGCAATGGTTAAAGAAGCAATTATGCATGATTCAGCTTTTAGGGTTTGTTTCCCCCCTTCCGATGTCGTTATTATTTCATGTGAGAGGTTAATACTAAGAATAATTTGGGGATACTCTATTTAGAGTAAATTATAACCTTGAAATGTTGTCAAGGTGTTTTTAAAGTCCAAAAGAATTTATGGACTTATTTTCATTATTGAAAATAATATATGTGATTTTAAATGATTATTTTAATCATCAAATTTGAACTTATTCTTGTTTATCTTCAAAAATTCTACTTCATATTTTATTATGATAGAGTTTTTTATACTGAGTGGTTTTCATATTTTTAATTATTTTTTTAGAGCTAGGAAACATTTATTGTGTTTTTCCAAAGTTTCTGTATTTTAAATGAATTGTGAAATGGCAAAAATACCCCTGGGCCCACCTGTCAGGGTGGCCCAGCGGTCAACCCTAACCCGAGCCGCACATCCGGCTCGGTCGGACGCACCCGTCCCCTTCTCCTCCTCCCTCGCGAACCCTAGCTCTCCTCTCTCTCTCGCGACGCCGTGGTCGCCTGCGCCGTCGCCGAATTACTCCGGCCGCTACCGGCCGTCCCCGCCGGCGAGATCGGTCGCAATCGAACGGCCGCACGACGGCGCACTGATCGGTCCGCGCCGATCTGTGTTTCCTCGCCGTCACCGCTCTTCCCCAACACCTCTGCGACAAGGCCGTGGGGGTTCCGCGGCGATCTCGTCGTTGCCGACAAATCTGGCGCCGTGGCGTGGCCGTGGTTGCGCTGGAGCCCCTGCGCCTCGGCGACCGCCTGGCTTGGCCGCGGCTTGGCGCTGCCGTGGTCGGCCCGTGCCGCCGTGCCGCCATGGCACGCCGTGGTGCTGCTGCTCCAGGTATGTGCGCCGCCATCCCTTCTTCTACCTGATCTACTTCTTCTCCTCCTCTTCTTCGTCTAGCTTGGTCACTGGCCTGCCGTTCCTCGTCGAGGGGCGGCCATGCCGTGATGCTGCTGCTGTTCTGCTCGTGCTGCTGTGCTGCTGCTACGCTGCTTGCCCTAGTCTATGTGCGTGTGCTAATCTTACAGTGGCGTATGCCTCCTTTGTTTCCTGTCTCTGCTCACCCTTGTGGTTATACATGCTATTATTTGTCTAGATACTCATCTGAGCATCCCTAGCCATTGTTGTTGCTTGCTTGCTTGTGCTGTGCTATGCTCTGGCTCCCCTGGTTCACTACTGTGAGTGATTCTTGCTGTTTAGCAAGTACCAGTGTTGCTTGGGTGATGATCAAAGATTGTTGGCTCATGGTAGGCTCAGCCTTGCTTAATTGTGGTCCATATACATCAATTCCTTGATGAAATGCTTCTGGATACAATCATAAAAATGGTTTATATAATTATCTGTGATTCAATTATTGCTTAACTGTGGCTGTTTAATTTATATGATTCATGTGTTGATGCCAGTGATGTCCTAGCATGCCCTAGCATGCTCTAGCAAGCTTCTGGTGATCATATGATCATTAGTTGCTTGTAAAAGCTTCTGTGTTGTTTCAGTGCTTCACTTCTATTCAACCTGTGATGTGTGTGTATCACACAGGCTGGTCCTGGTGTGTGCTGGTGCTTACTTAAGCAGCAGCTGTTGCTTGCAATGATCCATTGGATCATCCGCAAGGCCCCGGTGCTTTGATTATTTGTGTTGTTCACTTATCCGTATTGCTCGGATTTACTCGAAATAGATAAGTGATGTGAGTTGCTTTGCAGTTGTGATCATCCTATTAACTGTGACAGGGCTAGATGGATGCCAACACTCAGTTGTGTACCCTAGCCCTCTACTGAATCCCAAATGGATAATGATGTGTGGTTCTTCTGCTGGCTTAGGGTTGAGGTGGCCCTGGCAGCACTTGTGATGCTGTCATGGTTGCTCCCCTCTCTGTGACTTGCTATAGTTTGTGAATGCTTGTTGGAATGGAATAGCTGTTCACTGGTTTGATCCAATATTGGACTTCCAGTGACCTTTTGATGTTGACAAAGTATATAGACAAGTAATTGTCCATAGTCTGATGGCATAAATAGCTGTAGGTGCTAAGTGTGTGGGCTAGGCTAGCTGTGACTTCATCTTTTGCTGGATTTCTTCAGTTATGCATTGATTTGCATAACTGCTGTTCCCATAGGATGATTGCCTAATGGTCTTTACCCATTTTTGCTTGCACCAAATGGCTTTGCAGCCAAATGATGACACAAACAGGGTTTCATACCCTTTTTGATTCTGTGATGCATGTGTATGCTTATTGATGAGCAAAGCATGTGTTTGCTCAGGTTCTTTTGTGTATACCTCACTCCAGCTCCTAGAAAATGTGTTGATGTAGAGGGTTTGCTTCTGTGATGATCTTATGCTTGCCCTGCTCCTCCTAGCAAGCCTGTGGTGCTTGATTCAGTTCTGTGGCTGTGAAGATTTGTTGAACAGCAGTGGCAGTTCAACCTGTTCTTGTGTTGTTGTGTTCTTGTGAACTTACCCAGCTGCTGTCCGTTGATACGTCTCCAACGTATCTATAATTTCCGATGTTCCATGCTTGTTTTATGACAATACCAACATGTTTTGTTCACACTTTATATCATTTTTATGCGTTTTCCGGAACTAACCTATTGACGAGATGCCGAAAGGCCGGTTGCTTGTTTTCTCGCTGTTTTTGGTTTCGGAATCCTAGTAAGGAAATATTTTCGGAATCGGACGAAATCAATTCCGGGGATCTTATAATTTCGCGAACCATCCAGAACACACGAGAACTGCCAGAGAAGGGGGACAGGGCCACCAGACCACACCCCGGCGCGGCCAGGGGGGGCGCGCCCCCCTATGGTCTGGGCAGCCCGTGGCCCCTCCGACTCCGATTCTTCGCCTATATAAGCCGTCGTGACCTAAAAACATGGACAGAAAGAACCACGAGACGGAAACCCATCCAGAGCCGCCGCCATCGCGAAAGTCAAATTCGGGGGACAGAACTCTCGTTCCGGCACCTGCCGGGACGGGAATTGCCCCCGGAGCCGTCTCCACCGCCGTCTTCACCGCCATCTTCACCGCCATCACTGCCTCCATGATGAGGAGGGAGTAATCCATCCCCGAGGCTGAGGGCTTCGCCGTAGCTATGTGGTTCATCTCTCTCCCATGTACCTCAATACAATAATCTCATGAGCTGCTTTACATGATTGAGATTCATATGAGTTTTGTATCACAATTCATCCATGTGCTACTCTAGTGATGTGTTATTAAAGTATTCTATTCCTCCCGCATTGGTGTAAAGGTGACTAGTGTGTGCACCATGTGGTTCTTGTCGTAGGCTATGATCATGATCTCTTGTAGATTGTGAAGTTAACTATTACTATGATGGTATTGATGTGATCTATTTGGTTATGTTGATCTATCTTACACTAAAGGTTACTAAAATATGAGCATTATTGTGGAGCTTGTTAACTCCGGCATTGAGGGTTCGTGTAATCCTACGCAATGTGTTCATCATCCAACAAGAGTGTAGAGTAAGCATTTATCTCGTTCCGTTATGTGATCAATGTTGAGAGTGTCCACTAGTGAAAGTGTAATCCCTAGGCCTTGTTCCTAAATATCGCTATCGCTGCTTGTTTACTTGTTTTATCGCGTTACTACTGCTGCGTTACTATCGCTACCATATTACCACCATCAACTACACGCCGTTACTACTGCTCATATTTATTCATACCACATGTATTTCACTATCTCTTCGCCGAACTAGTGCACCTATTAGGTGTGTTGGGGACACAAGAGACTTCTTGCTTTGTGGTTGCAGGGTTGCATGAGAGGGATATCTTTGACCTCTTCCTCCCTGAGTTCGATAAACCTTGGGTGATCCACTTAAGGGAAAACTTGCTCGCCGTTCTACAAACCTCTCGCTCTTGGGGGCCCAACACCGTCTACGGGAAAGGAGGGGGAACGTAGACATCAAGCTATTTTCCGGCGCCGTTGCCGGGGAGGAAAGGTAAAAAGGCACTCATACTCCGGTTCCGTGTAACAATACTTTTACGGCGCCATTGTGTTTGTGCTCGAAGCTATTTCCTTTAGATCCTGCAATTGCATCTTTTTGTTTCTTGTTTACACTAGTTAGGCATAATGGAAAACAACAAAAAATTTAGTGAGCTTTTTAATCTTTTTCCTGATTTAGAATTGTTTGGTGCAAACATTAAAAAACCAATGGAACCTCATTTGCATGCTAGTAGCGATGTTATTAGTATGAATGCAATTACCGCTAATGCTATGGAGAAGTCTAAGCTTGGGGAAGGCTGGTTTTCATGATCTTTTTAGCTTCCCATCTTTAGGGGAGAAAATTTGCTCCGATAATACTTTATCTCCCATATGCGATAACTCTAATGATGCTTGTGATATTTTAAATGCACCTACCGAAAGTACTCCATATAAAATACCTATGAAAATTATTGAACGTGTTATGGATAACCGCTATGAAGGGGATGGAACTGTGCATCCTGGAGATCATTTACTGTTTTTGCATGAATTATGCGGGTTATTCAAGTGTGCAGGTATCTCTATGGATGAAGTGAAGAAGAAATTATTCTCTATGTCGTTGACTGGTAAAGCGGCGCATTGGCATAAACTGCTGAAGGATGAGCATTCTCTTGATTGGAAGGATATTGTGCATCTATTTTATTCTAAATTCTATCCTCCAAGTGAAATTCACAAAGACCGAAACCGAATATATAATTTCTGGCCTCATGATGGAGAGAGTATTGCCCAAGCATGGGAGAGATTGAAGTCTTTAATGCTCAAATGCCCCAATCATGAGCTTCCGGGTAATATCATTATTGATAATTTCTATGCAAGACTCTCTTTTCAAGATAAGACCTTGTCTGGATGCTACTTGTTCCGGATCATTCACGCGCAACAAAGAAGAGTTTAAAAGGGACCTTCTTGATCGGATTAAGGAGAACGCTCGAAGATTGGGAGAACGACAAAGGTAAAGAGTCGGGTATAAATTATGATTATGAATGCATTGAAACTTTTATGGATACCGATAAATTTCGAAATATTAGTGCTACTTATGGTCTTGACTCTCAAGTTGCTGCAAATCTTTATAAAGCCTTTGCTTCTCATTTTGAATTGCCTAAAAAGAATTTTGATAAGTATCATGAACCTTTTAAAGAGGCTTGCATGAAGAATGAAATTGTTGTTAATTATTGTAATGAGCATGCTCAAACTCCTAAGAATGTTATTTCCTATAAGCATGTTAATTTTTGTGGAATACATAGACCTTGTGGAGTTAATCAAATCAAAGATGAATATTGTATCCATCATGCTAATGAAAAAACTAGAAAGTGGTTTAGGGCTCTAGATGATCTTGGTAAAAAAGTTTGTGCCCTCTATCCTTTTATTTGTGAAGTTTGCCATGAAGTGGGTCATTTTAATTTTCAATGCTCCTCCAATGATAATTTGAACCCAATGAGTGCTGCAAATTTGTATTGTGATGATGAAATTACTCCTAATCAGCATGATGAACTTACTTTATTTTGGGGTGTGAAGAACTGTCGAGAAAAATCTCTTTGTTACATATGAGTGATCTTGATATTGATGATGTCCTTCATGGGTGTTTTTCTTATTGCATTGATAATAGCCATACAAATACTTACATACAAAATATTTTAGAAGATGACACCTTGCCAAAATATGATAGGACCGCTGTGTGTTTTCAACTAATTAATGAAAAGGAGGGATCCTTCCAAGTTTCTTCCATTGTTTCTGAAAGTAAATCAGGTTATGCGGACAAGCCACCCAAGCCTCTTCCTCCTAAAGGAGGGAACGAGGAAAAGGAGGAGGAGAAGAAGAAGAAGAAGGGAACGAAGAAGAAGAAGAAGAAGAAGAAGAAGAAGGGGAATAAAAAGAAAGAGGTAACAACATATCCCCGCGTATATGAGATAACGATAGGTAACCGTAAGTATGTTGCTCCTGATGATTATTGTGATAATGAATCTGAGTACGATGATCTTCCTATACCCTTTACCCATATTAATGATCATGATTTGGAAGAGCACACTAACTTTGATGTTGGAAATCTCTTTGGTACTGATTATGAAAGTAATGATGATAGCATTATTCATGTCCCCTCAAACGATGATATTGAAAGCTCTAAGCTTGGGGATGTTGTGCTCAAAGATCCTATACTTGAGACCTCTACTTTTAGTGAAAATGATGATATCACATATTCTGGTCTAGATAATCGCTATAGAGATGGATATGACACATGTTACAATTATCCTTATGAAAATTGTCATGGTTATGATAGGCTTACTAAAAACAATTTCCTTAATATGCAACTTGTTTACCATGTTCAAATTCTTGATAATAATCCTGCTCCAATTACTATTAATGAGAATAATTCTTCTTATGCCAAATTTAATGATACTTCTATACATATGAACCATGATAAGAATGTTTTAAGTGATGGGTATATTGTGGATTTCATCAATGATGCTACTGAAAGTTATTATGAGAGAGGGAAATATGGTTATATGCATTTCAATAATATTAAGTTTCCCCTCTTTATGTTGAGAATCTTAAAGTTACTCGTGTTTTATCCTCTTATGCTTGTCACTTTGTTCTTCATGAATTCATTTGTGTACAAGACTCCTCTGCATAGGAAGCATGTTAGACTTAAATGTGTTTTGAATTTGCCTCTTGATGCTCTCTTTTGCTTCAAATACTATTTCTTGCAAATGCATCATTAAAACTGCTGAGCCCATCTTAATGGCTATAAAGAAAGAACTTCTTGGGAGATAACCCATGTGTTTATTTTGCTACAGTACTTTGTTTTATATTTGTGTCTTGGAAGTTGTTTACTACTGTAGCAACCTCTCCTTATCATGTTTTTGTGCCAAGTAAAGTCTCTATGGTAAAGTTGATGCTAGATTTGGATTGCTGCGCTAGAAACAGCATTGCTCGTCTGTCACGAATCTGGGTCTAATTCTCTGTAGGTAACTCAGAAAATTATGCCAATTTACGTGAGTGATCCTCGGATATGTACGCAACTTTCATTAGTTTTGAGTTTTTCCATTTGAGCAAGTCTGGTGCCATTTTAAAATTCGTCTTTACGGACTGTTCTGTTTTTGACAGGTTCTGCCTTTTATTTCGCATTGCTTCTTTCGCTGTGTTGGGTGGATTTCTTTGTTCCATTACCTTCCAGTAACTTTGAGCAATGTCCAGAAGTGTTAAGAATGATTGTGTCACCTCTGAACATGTGAGTTTTTGATTATGCACTAACCCTCTAATGAGTTTGCTTAAAGTTTGGTGTGGAGGAAGTTTTCAAGGGTCAAGAGAGGAGGATGATATACTATGATCAAGAAGAGTGAAAACTCTAAGCTTGGGGATGCCCCGGTGGTTCACCCCTGCATATTTCAAGAAGACTCAAGCGTCTAAGCTTGGGGATGCCCAAGGCATCCCCTTCTTCATCGACAAATTATCGAGGTTCCTTCTCTTGAAACTATATTTTTATTCGGCCACATCTTATGTACTTTACTTGGAGCGTCCGTGTGCTTTTGTTTTGGTTTTTGTTTGAATAAATGCTTGTGTGGGAGAGAGACACGCTCCGTTGGTTCATATGAACACATGTGTTCTTAGCTTTATCTTTTAGTGTTCATGGCGAAGGTTAAAAGCTGCTTCGTTCATTTTTATATGGTTGGAATTGGAAAATGCTACATGTAGTAATTGGTATGATGTCTTGAATAACTTGATACTTGGCAATTGTTGTGCTCTTATTTAAGCTCTTGCATCATATACCTTGCACCTATTAGTGAAGAAATACATAGAGGAAGATGGCGTCTCCCACCCCCTCCCTGGCGTCTCCCACCCCCTCCCCTCTGGATCATGGATTCCTTAAGATCTAGGCGTGATGGATGCCCTCCTCCGATGGGATTTTTCGCCAGGCCTGGCTCTGGCGGATCAGGTTCGTCGTCGATTTGGATCTACAGTTCACTTCTCCCCCTCTCCTTCTGCCAAAGAGTTCTTCCTGGTGGTGTCCTTTTCTTCGGCCTCGTTCTCTCTTTCGGAAGAATCGGTGGGTTTAGCCCTCCAATGCTGCATTGGTGGGATTGCACAGCGGTTTAATGTCTACAAGCTCAGTGATCGGCGTTTCAGATTTTCTCTGGCCTCTAACAAAGTGGGGCATTTCATTTATGGACTAAAAGATAGGGTTTGGCCAGATTTCGTTTGTCATTTTTCCCTGTTTAAAGGTGTTCATCCGGGACAAAGTGGTTTTTTCAATCAGGCAATTCTCAATTCGAATATCTCAGAACCCGATCTATTGGTAGCACAACGTAGTCCTACTCTTTTACGTCCGAATTTGGATGTTCTGGCAGCTAGTTCTGCAAAGGATTCTTCTATTGCTGCGGCTTCTGAATTGGCAAAGTTTGGTTTTTATAAGAATTGTCAGAGTCCTCCTTCGCGTGCACATTCAGAGTTCATCACTCAGCAACATCCAAGGTATAAGGCACAAGGTTCATCTTTGTTCCCACAGCATGGGACCTCTCGCCCGTCTCGATCGTTCATGGTGGGAGGTTTGCATGTGCCTTTGATTTCGGATCCTTCCCTGCCTAGTCAACGCTTGTTTGTCAGCCCTAATTTTCCGCGGTTGTTATGTCAGAATCTGCCCGTTTTTTACTCTGGAATTATTGGAAGATCAACGGCAGGGAGGTTACTCGGAACAAGATATCATGCAAATGTTGAACTTACCCCTTATCCCGCCCAAGGAGCTGGTATTTGAATTCATCGGTCGTTGCTATCGCTGTGGACTTCGAGATCATCTATATGCTAAATGCCCAGGTTTTTGTGCGGCCTGTGCGGAATTGGGCCGTCGTTGTGCGGCATGTAAGATGGCTGGTTCCCGCCCTTGCTCTAAATGCTTCTCACCTGAACATAATACAGATAATTGCACGGTTGGGCTGCGTTGTCGTTCTTGTAATCAATTGGGCCATTGGGCGTCGCAGTGTTCCTCCAAGCCTGGTAGAATTTGGAGAGTCAAGGAGAGAGAGAAAGCTCATTTAATTGGTCGGAAAATCTGGGTTATTAAGAAATCACGGGATATTCCTGCTTCGCCAGCAGCTCTTTCGCCTATCGTTACGACTTCCTCCTCTGTTTCCACCAAGACCTCCTCCGCCGCCGCCATGGCCACCTTTCCTGTCAACCCAACGCCGTTTGTTCCTGAAGGCATGGCGGTTGATCATGGCCCTGCTGACAGAAAGGTTAGATCTGACATGGTTGTTCCTGCGATTGCTCCTCTTCAGCATGACAGAGTTTTGATTGCGGAAACTAGTAGATTTATTCCAGTTCATCTAAGAGAAATGGTTAGAGAGTCGATCAGGGACATGCTGGTTGAGTCTGGACACGTTGTACGCTATTTTGATGATCATCCGTTTGGCATTGGAGTGTTCACTTTCCCAGAGACCCTAGTTGCAGATGCGGTGGTGAACTTGTCGTTTGAGTTAGATGATGAGACTACTGTCACGTTTGTTCGTCATGATGCCGCTAGAAATATGAGACTCACCACTTTTGGTAGGGAAACTTGGATTTTATATCTCGGCTTCCCTCTGGATTATCAGACAGAGTTCCATATTAATAATGCTGTCCGAGATTTTGGCGAGATGTCTATTTGGCATAACCCTAGAGGCAATAAGAAGTTTGTATTGGTCAAGGTCTGGATTGTTGATCCAAAGTTTGTGCCTAGAAGTTTGGTTATGCATCAGCTTGGTGGGGCTAGACGTAGCTGGACAGTCCCTGTGTTCATTCTAAGAAATGCAGCTTGGACTGCCCACATTCATGATGTTCCTCCTCCACCTGAAGATCCAGCACCTGCTAATGGAAATCCTCATCCTATGCATGGTCCTGAAGTAACTGCAGAACAACTCTTCCAGCAGCAGCTAGCTAATTGGTTGCATCTCAATCAGCAACCTGGAGGGCATTATGGGGGTCACCAACATCAGGTCCAACATATGCAGGTGCAGCAGCCTGAAGATCAACATGCAGAACCTGGACATCTGTTAGTCCAAGATGCACCTTTGGTTAATTTCCAGTTTATGCTTCAAGAGCAAGGGGTTCCTTTTTATGCTGGGGTCCCACCACCCCTCTCTAATTTGGTTGATAGTCCCATGCAAGCTTGGACAGATAGTATATCTGATAACTCTTCTTCTTCTGTTGAGTCTATGGATTTGGATGTCCTTGGTTCTGTTCAGATTAATTCCTTCAGGGTGAATAATGCTTCTTTTCAAGACTTACATGCTGAAATTTGGGCTAGGGTAACCTTGGTTAAAGCACTGGTCAATTCTACACCCAGCCCTATGACTGATGGAAAATTCCTCTCTATTCAGATGCACTTACCATCTTCTGTTCTATTTGAAATGGTGCATGAATTTCTGAATTTGTCTAGTGGCAGAAAGGTGGCAAGGACAGCTGCTACTCTTGGCCCTCTTACTATTCTTCATGCTGATGAGGTTGAACAAATTGATAGCAATGTTCATGTTGGACAGAAAAGGAAGAAAGTCCCTTTAGCAGTGCCAGAGAGTACTTTGCAAGTCAGAAGGAGCCCAAGAACTAATAAGTATGATGGTTTCAAGCCCAGGAATGATTCTGACACCAAGACAGTTAAATCCAAAGTGAAGCCAAGAATGGATCCATCTAAACAGAAAGCTAATACTGATGCATCTGCAGCTTCATCTACTTCTGCTGTTACTCCTATTCCTGTCCTGCAATCCATTGGAATTAATCTGTGTGGTATTCCTCCTACTGAGGTGTCTCCACAGAAGCTTCTGTCGCCTCTGCAGGAGGGCTCTTCTTCTGATAGCAGTGCCTAGTTGTAATCTGCTATTTATTTAAGTTGCTTTTGTAATGAACTTTCTTAAGAAATGGTGTGTACTTTGCTGGAATATCAGAGGCCTTAATGCTAAGAACAAACAACTAGCCCTTATGAATGCTATTAAGCTTAGTGCTTGCTCTGTGATTTGCTTACAAGAAACTAAGAAAGAGGATTTCGATATGGCTTTTATCAAATCTTGTTGTCCCAGTGATTTTGATGAATATGTGTTTGTTCCATCCAACGGTGCCTCAGGTGGACTAATTATTTTGTGGAAAAGCTCTGTTTTTTCTGGTATGGTGATGCATTGTGAGCCATTTGCTTTATCTGTGCACTTCACATCACAACACTCTTCACAGAACTGGACACTGGTTAATATCTATGGGCCATGTAATGGGGATTTAAGGGAGGATTTTATGAATTGGTTTGAAAATTTAATTATTCCTGATGATGAGGACTGGTTGCTTCTGGGTGATTTTAACTTCATTCGATCACCAACAAACAGGAATAAGCCAGGGGGGAATATTAATGATATGTTTATCTTCAATGACATAATTCGCTCCCAGAATTTGACTGAACTTCCCATTAAAGGGAGGAAGTACACTTGGAGTAATATGCAGGATGATCCACTCTTAGAGCAACTTGACTGGTTTTTCACATCCTTGCATTGGACAAATGCCTACCCTGCCACCTTGGTGACTGCTCAGGGCAAGCCCACCTCTGATCACTGCCCCTGTGTTGTTTCCATTCAAACAAATATACCTGGCTCCAAATTATTTCGTTTTGAGAATTATTGGGCAGCCCATCCTGGTTTTCATAAAGTGGTAACAGATAGTTGGTCAAAGCCAACCCATAAAGGAAATTCTGCAGCAAATATAAATGCAAAATTCAAAAGGCTCAGATATGATCTGAAATTTTGGAGCAAATCTATTTCTAGATTATCTATTTGTATAGAAAATTCAAATAAAGCCATTCTGGAACTAGATACTATGGAAGACTGTAGGCCCCTTTCCATTCCAGAAATGAACTTTAGAATTATCCTGAAGAAACACTTATGCAATTTACTTCAATATCAGAATATGTATTGGAAGAAAAGGTGCACTATCAGGTGGACTAAATTTGGAGATGAAAATACTAAATTCTTCCAGGCCATGGCTACAGAAAGGCATAGGAAAAATTCCATTGCAACACTTGCCCTCCCTGATGGATCCATTGTTACTGAGCATGCAGATAAAGAGAAGTTAATTTTTGAGGCATTCAAGGAAAGGCTAGGGACTTGTGACTCCCCTATTATGCAATATGATTTATCTTCTATTATTTCTCCAGTGGGTGGTCTTGATGAACTAACACAGCCTTTTACTAAGGAAGAAATTGATGACATTGTTAAATCAATGCCTATTGATAAGGCACCTGGACCAGATGGATTCAATGGATTATTTCTGAAGACTTGTTGGGAAACTATCAAGGAAGATGTGTATCAATTATGCTTTGATTTCTATGAGGGTAAGTTGAACCTTGATAGTATAAATATGGGATATATTACTCTGATACCAAAGATACAAGCTCCCCAGGAGGTAGGAGATTACAGGCCTATTACATTATTAAACTGTGTGTTGAAAATTCTCACAAAGCTTCTAGCAAATAGACTGCAGAAGAAGGTTTTGCAAATTGTTCATAGGAACCAATATGGCTTCCTTAAAGGGAGAACTATACAGGACTGTCTTGCATGGGCATTTGAATTTATCTATCAATGTCAAGCCTCTAAGCAAGAAATTATTTTACTCAAGTTAGATTTTGCTAAGGCATTTGACACAATTGATCACTCTGCTATGCTCAAAATTATGAAGCAAATGGGGTTTGATGACAAATGGATCAAATGGATCACTGTCATATTCCAGTCTGGGATGTCATCTGTACTGTTAAATGGGGTTCCTGGGAGACAATTTCATTGTAAGAGAGGGGTCAGACAAGGTGATCCCCTTTCCCCATTGATTTTTGTGCTTGCTGCTGATCTACTTCAGTCAGTAATCAATAAAGCATTCAGAGATGGATTACTCAGTGCACCTTTTTCTCCTGATTTTGGTATGGATTTCCCAGTGATACAATATGCAGATGACACACTTATTATAATGCCAGCCAATACACAACAAATTTTGGTAATGAAGGATATTCTGGAGAAATATGCTGCCTCAACTGGACTCAGGATCAATTTTCATAAATCTTCACTCATCCCTATAAATCTGTCTGACTCAAGGGCTAACAATATTGCTCACATACTAGGCTGCTCTACTGCCTCCATGCCATTCACTTACTTGGGACTTCCCCTGGGAACAACAAAACCCACAGTACAGGACTTAATGCCTCTGGTGGATCGCATTGAAAGAAGGGTTTCTGCTACCTTCCTTATGATGTCATATAGTGGAAGAGTCACAGTGGTTAACTCACTCCTTTCCTCTATTGCCACATTTACTATGTGTTCCATACAACTGAATCCAAAAATCCTAGAGCATGTTGAGAAAATCAGGAGGCACTGCTTATGGAATAAGAAGACTGATGATGGAGAGAAATGTAATTCTTTGGCTGCATGGGATATGGTCTGCAGGCCCAAGAAGAAGGGTGGTCTAGGTATTTTAAATCTGAAATTACAAAACCAGGGCTTACTTCTTAAGTATCTACACAAATTTTATAACAAAACAGACACACCTTGGGTCTACCTCATTTGGAATTCCTACTATATTGGCAAAGTGCCCCATGCCATGAGTCCCTGTGGATCTTTCTGGTGGAGAGAGATTTTCAAATTGACTCCCATCTATAGAGGAATCACAAAGATCTTAATTGGAGATGGTTCCACTGCACTATTCTGGAAAGACAACTGGGAGAATGGAATTCATTCAGAAATATATCCAAGGGCATTCTCCTATGTTAAGAATGAAGATGTTTCAGTACAGGACTTTCTAACTGCCAGCAGATTGGCTGATAATTTTTATTTGCCTCTGTCCCCTCAAGCAATGGAAGAAACAAGGACTCTACAAAATGATGTGACTCATATTGAAATGGCAAATCATAGCAATGATAAATGGACCTATTCCTGGGGTTCTGACATATATTCATCAAAGAGCTTCTACCAATATTGCTTTAGAGAGTTGCAACCCCATATTACATTCTCCTGGCTATGGAAGACAAAATGTGTACCTAAGATGAAGTTTTTCTGCTGGCTGATTCTCTCGGACAGACTCAACACTAGAAATATGTTGAGACGCAGACACTACACACTGAATTCTGGATATAATTGCTTATTGTGTGCTTCTCCTCCTGAGGAAACAATTGAGCATCTATTCTTTCATTGTCAATTCAGTACTGAGTGCTGGTCCACCCTTAACCTTTCCTGGCAGCAAACTGGAGATAGATGTCATATTATTGAACAAGGAAGATCACAATGGGCAAGGCCTATGTTCATGGAAATATTTATTGTTGCAGCCTGGAGCATTTGGAAGGAGAGGAATAACCTTTTGTTCAATAATGTCACACCTCATGTGGATTCTTGGAAGAGAAGATTTAAGGCTGACTTCACTATACTAGTTCATAGAACTAAGGAATCACTACATCCCTTTTTTAATAGTTTTGTTAACAATTTGTAACCTCTATCCGTGCCCCCCCCCTGTAATTTTTCCCCATGTAAATTTTCCATGACTATACCCTCAAGAGGGTGATCTAATACAAAAAAGCAGTAGGAGCCTTTCCTACTGTTAAATGTTCAAAAAAAAAAAAAAGAAATACATAGAGCTTGTTAAAATTTGGTTTGCATGAGTGGTTTCTCTAGAGTCTAGATATTTTCTAGTAAGATGTTTGAACAACAAGGAAGACAATGTATAGTTTTATGATGCTTGTAATATGTCTTTTATGTGAGTTTTGTTGTACTAGTTCGTGCTTGTGTTTGCTTCAAACAACCTTGCTGGCCTAAACCTTGTATCGAGAGGGAATACTTCTCCTGCATCCAAAATACTTGAGCCAACCACTATGCCATTTGTGTCCACCATACCTACCTACTACATGGTATTTATCCGCCATTCCAAAGTAAATTGCTTGAGTGCTACCTTTAAAATTCCATCATTCACCTTTGCAATATATAGCTCATGGGACAAATAGCTTAAAAACTATTGTGGTATTGAATATGTACTTATGCACTTTATCTCTTATTAAGTTGCTTGTTGAGCGATAACCATGTTTCGGGGACGCCATCAACTATTCTTTGTTGGATATCATGTGAGTTGCTATGCATGTCCGTCTTGTCCGAAGCAAGAGAGATCTACCACCTTCATGGTTGGAGCATGCATATTGTTAGAGAAGAACTTTGGGCCGCTAACTAAAGCCATGATTCATGGTGGAAGTTTCGGTTTGGACATATATCCTCAATCTCATATGAGAATAATAATTGTTGCCACATGCTTATGCATTAAAGAGGAGTCCATTATCTGTTGTCCATGTTGTCCCGGTATGGATGTCTAAGTTGAGAATAATCAAAAGCGAGAAATCCAAAATGCGAGCTTTCTCCTTAGACCTTTGTACGGGCGGCATGGAGGTACCCCATTGTGACACTTGGTCAAAACATGTGCATTGCAAAGATCCGGTAGTCCAAGTTAATTAGGACAAGGTGCGGGCACTATTAGTATACTATGCATGAGACTTGCAACTTGTAAGATATAATGTACATAACTCATATGCTTTATTACTACCGTTGACAAAATTGTTTCGTGTTTTAAAAATAAAAGCTCTAGCACAAATATAGCAATCAATGATTTCCTCTTTGAAGGACCATTCTCTTTACTTTTATGTTGAGTCAGTTCACCTATCTTTCTCCACCTCAAGAAGCAAACATTTGTGTGAACTGTGCATTGATTCTTACATACTTGCTTATTGCACTTGTTATATTGCTTTGCATTGACAACTATCCATGAGATATACATGTTACAAGTTGAAAGAAACCGCTGAAACTTAATCTTCCATAGTGTTGCTTCAATGTCTCTACTAAGAATTTATTGCTTTATGAGTAACTCTTATGCAAGACTTATTGATGCTTGTCTTGAAAGTACTATTCATGAAGAGTCTTTGCTATATGATTCAATTGTTTACTCATTGCATTTACATTGTTTCGAATCGCTGCATTCATCTCATAAGCTTTACAATGGTATGATTAAGATTATGTTGGTAGCATGTCACCTCGAAATTATCTTTTATCGTTTACCTACTCGAGGACGAGTAGGAACTAAGCTTGGGGATGCTGATACGTCTCCAACGTATCTATAATTTCCGATGTTCCATGCTTGTTTTATGACAATACCAACATGTTTTGTTCACACTTTATATCATTTTTATGCGTTTTCCGGAACTAACCTATTGACGAGATGCCGAAAGGCCAGTTGCTGTTTTCTGCTGTTTTTGGTTTCAGAATCCTAGTAAGGAAATATTTTCGGAATCGGACGAAATCAATTCCGGGGATCTTATAATTTCGCGAACCATCCAGAACACACGAGAACTGCCAGAGAAGGGGGACAGGGCCACCAGACCACACCCCGGCGCGGCCAGGGGGGGCGCGCCCCCCTATGGTGCGGGCAGCCCGTGGCCCCTCCGACTCCGATTCTTCGCCTATATAAGCCGTCGTGACCTAAAAACATGGACAGAAAGAACCACGAGACGGAAACCCATCCGGAGCCGCCGCCATCGCGAAAGTCAAATTCGGGGGACGGAACTCTGCGTTCCGGCACCTCGCCGGGACGGGGAATTGCCCCGGAGCCGTCTCCACCGCCGTCTTCACCGCCATCTTCACCGCCATCGCTGCCTCCATGATGAGGAGGGAGTAATCCATCCCCGAGGCTGAGGGCTTCGTCTGTAGCTATGTGGTTCATCTCTCTCCCATGTACCTCAATACAATAATCTCATGAGCTGCTTTACATGATTGAGATTCATATGAGTTTTGTATCACAATTCATCCATGTGCTACTCTAGTGATGTGTTATTAAAGTATTCTATTCCTCCTGCATTGGTGTAAAGGTGACTAGTGTGTGCACCATGTGGTTCTTGTCGTAGGCTATGATCATGATCTCTTGTAGATTGTGAAGTTAACTATTACTATGATGGTATTGATGTGATCTATTTGGTTATGTTGATCTATCTTACACTAAAGGTTACTAAAATATGAGCATTATTGTGGAGCTTGTTAACTCCGGCATTGAGGGTTCGTGTAATCCTACGCAATGTGTTCATCATCCAACAAGAGTGTAGAGTAAGCATTTATACGTTACGTTATGTGATCAATGTTGAGAGTGTCCACTAGTGAAAGTGTAATCCCTAGGCCTTGTTCCTAAATACTGCTATCGCTGCTTGTTTCTTGTTTCTTTGCGTTACTACTTGTCTGCGTTACTACTGCTACCATATTACCACCATCAACTACACGCCGTTACTACTTGCTCATATTTATTCATACCACATGTATTTCACTATCTCTTCGCCGAACTAGTGCACCTATTAGGTGTGTTGGGGACACAAGAGACTTCTTGCTTTGTGGTTGCGGGGTTGCATGAGAGGGATATCTTTGACCTCTTCCTCCCTGAGTTCGATAAACCTTGGGTGATCCACTTAAGGGAAAACTTGCTGCTGTTCTACAAACCTCTGCTCTTGGGGGCCCAACACTGTCTACAGGAAAGGAGGGGGAACGTAGACATCATCTGTCGATGAACTGCTGGTTCTGGCGGTGGAAAAGGTTTTATATGAACCTTGTGTTGATCTCCTGGTCGACAGCAAAGCCTGGCTACTCTTGGTGACACACTGACCTGTGGGTGTGTGTTGTGCTGCATGCACACTGCTTTGTGAGCAATCTAGCTGTGTGTGTGTGCACATGCTTGGTATCTGGCTTGTGTCTTGGCTGAGAGTGGATCAACTCGGCAGCTTTGGTCATATCCTCTCCAATTCCATTTGATTTTTAACCTGCCAAGTGGCTATGCCACTTGGCATAACTTGTTTTCTTTGTGTTTGTGTGCAGGGATCAAATTGATCAAATGGACATGAAGATCATCAAGCACAAGACTAAATGAAGTTTAGCTTGTAGTTTTAGGATAGATCATTGAATTGTAATTTCCTTTTCTTTTCTTTTTCTATTTTTGTCCAATTCTTGTAAAATGTTGTAATATTCTATTATTTCATTTGTGAATAATGTAAAGACATTGTATAATGTGTGTTAATCAATAAAGCTCAAGGTTTTCTCTAATGAGCTTGACTTCTTATTTATATTGTTCATAATGTGTATTATTTACAATTTACTTAATGAATTTTCTCATAATTAAATTATGGTTATTGATTTAATGTTTGAATTTGAAATTCAAATTCAACTTTGGTTTGAATTCAATCATGCAACTTAAGATTGTGATGCAATATCTCTTCTCTCTTCTCAAAACCCTAATTTAGTTGAGTAGGAACAAGTTTGTCGCACTCTCGGAACCCTAACCCTGTAAGATGTCAAGAGAGAAACCTGTCCCCCTTCGATGCAGTTTTGTTTTAAAAGCACGAAATTTCCCCAGAATTTACGATGCAATGCACATCCCTTTCTAAAATCTACCCCTCGATCGTCTCTAAACCTGGGATATTATATGAAGCTAAAGGAACATTATTAGGATCAACATTAGATCTACCATTCACAAGCATAGACATAATATCATCAATCTTATCACTCAAGGAGGAGGTTTCTTCAACAGAATTTACCTTCTTACCTTGTGGAGCTCTTTCCATGTGCCATTCAGAGTAATTTGTCATCATATCATCAAGAAGCTTTGTTGCCGCCCCCAAAGTAATGGACATAAAGGTACCTCCAGCATCTGAATCCAATAGATTCCGCGAAGAAAAATTCAATCTTGCATAAAAGGTTTGGATGATCATCCAAGTAGTCAGTCCATGGGTAGGGCAATTCTTCACCAAAGATTTCATTCTCTCCCATGCTTGAGCAACATGTTCATTATCTAATTGCTTAAAATTCATTATGCTACTTCTCAAAGATATAATTTTAGCGGGAGGATAATATCTACCAATAAAAGCATCCTTACATTTAGTCCATGAATCGATACTATTTCTAGGCAGAGATAGCAACCAATCTTTAGCTCTTCCTCTTAAGGAGAAAGGAAACAATTTTAATTTTATAATGTCACCATCTACATCCTTATACTTTTGCATTTCACATAGTTCAACAAAATTATTAAGATGGGCAGCGGCATCATCGGAACTAACACCGAGAAAATTGCTCTCTCATAACAAGATTCAGTAAAGCAGGTTTAATTTCAAAGAATTCTGCTGTAGTAGCGGGTGGAGCAATAGGTGTGCATAAGAAATCATTATTATTTGTGCTAGTGAAGTCACACAACTTAGTATTCTCAACAGTACCCATTTTAGCAGTAGTAAATAAAGCAAACTAAATAAAGTAAATGCAAGTAACTATTTTTTTGTGTTTTTAATATAGAGAACAAGATAGTAAATAAAGTAAAACTAGCAACTATTTTTTTTTTGTATTTTTGATATAAGAGCAAACAAAGCAGTAAATAAAGTAAAGTAAAGCAAGACAAAAACAAAGTGAAGAGATTGGATGTGGGAGACTCCCCTTGCAGCATGTCTTGATCTCCCCGGCAACGGCGCCAGAAAAAGAGCTTGATGGCGTGTAAGACACACGTCCGTTGGGAACCCCAAGAGGAAGGTGTGATGCGCACGGCGAGCAAGTTTTCACTCGATAAGAAACCAAGGTTATCGAACCGGTATGAGTCAAGGAACACGTGAAGGTTGTTGGTGACGGAGTGTAGTGCGGCGCAACACCGGGGATTCGGCGCCAACGTGGAACACTGCACAACACAATCAAAGTACTTTGCCCCAACGTAACTGAGTGAGGTTGTCAATCTCACCGAAGCTTGCTGTAAACAAAGGATTAGATGTATAGTGTGGATGATGATGTTTGTTTGCGAAGAACGGTAAAGAAAAATTGCGGTAGATTGTATTTCGGATGTAGAGAATTGGACCGGGGTCCACAGGTTCACTAGTGGTGTCTCTCCAGATAAGAAATAGCATGTTGGGTGAACAAATTACGGTTGGGCAATTGACAAATAAAGAAGGCATAACAATGCACATACATATATCATGATGAGTACTATGAGATTTAATCGGGGCATTATGACAAAGTACATAGACCGCTATCCGGCATGCATCTATGCCTAAAAATTCCACCTTCGGGTTATCATCCGAACCCCCTCCGGTATTAAGTTGCAAACAACGAGACAATTGCATTAAGTATGCTGCGTAATGTAATCAACACAAATATCCTTAGACAAAGCATCGATGTTTTATCCCTAGTGGCAACAACACATCCACAACCTTAGAACTTTTTGTCACTGTCCCAGATTCAATGGAGACATGAACCCACTATCGAGCATAAATACTCCCACTTGGAGTTACAAGTATCAACTTGGCCAGAGCCTCTACTAGCAACGGAGAGCATGCAAGAACATAAACAACATATATGATAGATTGATAATCAACTTGACATAGTATTCAATATTCATCGGATCCCAACAAACACAACATGTAGCATTACAAAAAGATGATCTTGATCATGATAGGCAGCTCACAAGATCTAACATGATAGCACAATGAGGAGAAGACAACCATCTAGCTACTGCTATGGACCCATAGTCCAGGGGTGGACTACTCACACATCGATCGGAGGCGATCATGGCGATGAAGAGACCTCCAGGGAGATGATTCCCCTCTCCGGCGAGGGTGCGGAGAGCGATCTCCTGAATCCCCAGAGATGGGATTGGCGGCGGCGGCGTCTGCGGAAGGTTTTCCGTATCGTGGCTCTTGGTGCTGGGGGTTTCGCGACCAAGGCTTTAAGTAGGCGGAAGGGCGGGTCGGGAGGCGTCACGGGGGCCCCACACGCTAGGGCCGCGCGGGCCCCTCTAGGCCGCGCCGCCCTGGTGTGGCGGCGCCCCGTGGCCCCACTTCGTATCTCCTCGGTCTTCTGGAAGCTTCGTGGAAAAATAGGCCCACAGGCGTTGATTTCGTCCAATTCGAGAATATTTCCTTACTAGGATTTACGAAACCAAAAACAACGAGAAAACAACAAGCGGCTCTTCGGCATCTCGTCAATAGGTTAGTGCCAGAAAATGCATAATAATGACATATAATCTGTATAAAACTTGTGAGTATCATCATAAAAGTAGCATGGAACATAAGAAATTATAGATACGTTTGGGACGTATCAAACCACTCCTCACACTCTCTTTTAAAAACTGCATTTTCTCTTTTCTTTTGGGTGATCTATTCAGGTTTGGTTTTTTCAAGAGCTTAGCTTGGGGGAGTTACTTTAGCATGTGTAGGACCATGTGCAATGCTGTCATTCAATAAAATTTTGAACAAGCGTGTCTCGAGTTGTTTTTGATAGACTTGCTTGAGTAAGTTATGTTTCGTACTTATATAAGGGATGCACTTGCTTTTTGTTAATCTCCATAAGAGCTGAGTTAGAGCTTTGATGCACTATGTTCAAATCTTTATCCAACTTGAGAAAACTATTGTGATCCTCTAGAATACATTGCCATGATTTCTACACTTGAGAATATCAAATACAATAAGAAAATGTTTTCAATGATGACTTATGTAATGATCAAACGGTCGTAAGAGTTTAACCATGAAGATATTCAACCCCGTATATATGATGATAGATTTTATAACACTCTTGATAGGAGTTGTCGGATGGAATTGAAATTTAGTGGTAGCTGGGACACATGCCAAGATGTAAGTTTGTGAGTAAATATGAGATATTGCTTTACGCGTGTCAACATGACTGTTGTGCACACTCTTGGGATGATAGCAACTCCACTAACCCCATGATTATCGCAATCCTTACTAAAAGGTCATTCATGACTTTTGCTCGGAAACTGTCAAAGAAATCCAAACGAATCACTTCTCGAGTCTTGGTATGGACTCGCTACTATTAGATGAATATTCTTGAAAGAAAATGAATAGATAGTAAGTGTTTTGATAACCTTGATATATTTATGTGGGTGTTAATGAAACACTCTGTTGTTATGCTTCTTTTGACATGATCTATTACTCTTAATATACGAACATAAAAAAGAGCAATAGGAGGATCACAAGTTTTATTTCAAGGAAGATTTACTTTTGACACGAGGCATAGAAGTTGTAAGTGTTCTCTTATGGACTAAGACAACTGAATTGGTGTTTTCTTGTATGGTTATGTTACATCTTACTTCTAGCTTGGGTAAGTATAGGATATCACCTCATACTTGTGAGTTTTTGTACCTAACTTCATTTCTCGCTATTATTCTTTTTCACTTTGTCACTCGAGGGCGAGTAACAGCTAAGCTTGGGTAAGTTGATAGCTCGATATTTAACACTATTTTACTGAGGTTTTTAAGTATACTATTACTCATATTGTCACTCATTTCATGCTCCAACTAGATACACCTATGACTATTTTGCATACTGATACGTCTCAAACGTATCTATAATTTCTTATGTTCCATGCTAGTTTTATGACAATATCTACATGTTTTATCCATACTTTATACTCCCTCCGATCCTAAAAAACTGTCTAACAGCACACTAAGCAAAAAAAACCTGAAAATTTACTTAGCATCAACCCGCACTCCATTATTGAACATATCAGAGATGGGATCTGGATTGGGACAACGCACGCGGAGGAGGGAGGGTTGACCTGGGCTGATCAGAGGCACACTCAAGCGGGAGCGTAGCTGCATGAGACGCACGCACATGCGCGGTACTCGGGCGGTGCGGTAGAAATGATGGGCGAATGGATTTCCTAACCTTAGAAGGACTTAACTATAAAATGTAATTGTATTGGCTGTCAGACACTTTTTTAGGATCGGAGGGAGTATCATTTTGATGCATTTTCCGGTACTAACCTATTAACAAGATGCCGAAGCGCCAGTTCCTATTTTCTGCTGTTTTTGGTTTCAAAAATCCTACACAGGAAATATTCTTGGAATTGGACGAAACAAAAGCCCACGGTCTTATTTTCCACGGAGGCTTCCAGAACACCGAAGAGGAGACGAAGAGGAGCCACGAGGCGGCCACACCCTAGGGGGCGCGGCCCCGCCCACAGCGCGCCGCCCTATGGGGTGGGCCCCTCGGGACTCCACCGACATCGCCCCTTCGCCTATATATTCTCCCAGAAGTGAAAACCCTAAAACAATCGACGATATTCCACGAAGAGTTCCGTAGCCGCCGCCATCGCGAAGACAAGTTTCGGGGGACATAATCTCTGTTCGAGCACGCCGCCGAGACGGGGAATTGCCCCCAGAGTCATCTCCATCGACACCACCGCCATCTTCATCGCCGTTGCTGTCTTCCATGATGAGGAGGGAGTAGTTCTCCCCCGAGCCTGAGGGATCTACCGGTAGCTATGTGGTTCATCTCTCTCCCATGGTGTGATCTTTATGTGATCATGAGCTTTGTATCACTATTAATCTATGTGCTACTCTAGTGATGTTACTAAAGTAGTCTATTCCTCCTCCATGATGTAAAGTTGACGAGTGTGTGCATCATGTAGTACTTGGCGTAGGTTATGATTGTAATCTCTTGTAGATTATGAAGTTAACTATTACTATGATAGTATTGATGTGATCTATTTCCCCTTTCATAGCTATTGGTGACAGTGTGTATGCTATGTTAGTACTCGGTCTAAATTGCAACGGTCTATTATGCACTCTAGAGGTTACTTTAATATGAACTCCGGATTCACTCTCCATGATGTGACGGTGACAGTGTGCGCATCGTGTGTGATTCCTTTATAAAGTTGTGGAGCTTGTTTACTCCGGCTTGAGGTGTGCTTTGTAGCTCTACACAATGAGTGGTGTTTGTTATCCAACAAGAGAATGTTTGAGAGTAGCATTTATTTATTCAGTTATGTGATCATTGTTGAGAGTGTCCACTAGTGAAAGTATGATCCCTAGGCCTTGTTTCTAAGTATTGAAACACCGTTTCCAACAAGTTCTGTTACATGTTCGCTTGCTGCCATTTTTATTTCAGATTGCAATTACTACTTACAATCATCCATATTACTCGTATTTCACTATCTCTTCACCGAACTAGCGCACCTATACATCTGACAAGTGTATTAGGTGTGTTGGGGACACAAGAGACTTCTTGTATCTTAATTGCAGGGTTGCTTGAGAGGGATATCTTTGACCTCTACCTCCCTGAGTTCGATAAACCTTGGGTGATTCACTTAAGGGAAACTTGCTGTTGTTCTACAAACCTCTGCTCTTGGAGGCCCAACACTGTCTACAGGAATAGAAGCGTGCGTAGACATCACATACTTATGAGTTCTTGTTCATTTTCATACGAGCTTCGCATATTTAGTAGTATTAGCAGGATTTTATTATGTTTCCCTTGTCTTTGATATGTGTTTAGGTGTTATTGGCGATCATGGAAAAGTGAGCAAAAGGGACCAAGAGGGTACAAGATGGGAGAATTACAGGCACCAGACTTAGCCATATAAGGTGTAGGAAAAGTGATATTTTTCCAACATCTTATATTTAAGTTCTAAGGCCATGGTGTTGTAGCCCTCGTCCATACGAGTTCAACAACCCGAAGAACACCTCAATCGGAGTCCGGATGAAGAAATGACGAGCAAAATACGAAACCATGTGCAAGTTTAACGACCACCTGTACGGGCGGGTCTGCCCGTACCATACGACCATACCAGGTTCCTTCGGGTCCGTTTTGTCAAACCGAACAACATTTGTGAATCCCGATGGGCATATTCGGCCCCAGGCTCCGTCGGTTCGCGAAACCGACCTCCAACACCTATATAAAGAGGGGAGGATGCAAGGAGAGGCACCATTCATCCACACCCTAGGGGCGGAGCCCTTCCGCCACTGCCTTCTCCATATCCTCCAACACCTCCAAGATCAAGATATCCCCCAACACCTCCACAAGATCCAAGCAAGAGAAGGAGACGTCCCCATCTTCACCGCGCGCATCGTTCATCGTCATCATCTCCAACGATGTCTCCACCTCTCTTCCCATTGTTTTAGATTGTGTATTTGTAAGATTAAACATGATGATCTCCATGAATTACTATGTGTATTTCTATTCATCTATATTTGAGTAATTGATTCGGTTCTAGGTTGAGGTATGATCTAGTATGCAATATTAGACTTTGTGGCTTTATCTATTATATTACTCTCTCATCTAGTGACAGAGAGGAGATAGATGAGTTCATGTAATCCTTGGATCGGAGTGTATTATTAAATTGCGTAGTGACAACGCAAGGTTCTAAGTAGTATACGCTTTGTGACAAATCGGTAACCATAGGGGATCATTTATTTACCTAAAGTATTATCTTGTGTAATTCCAATGGATGGCTCCATAGTTGCCCCTCTAGTACTAGTGAGACCGTATCTTCAATAACACCCTCTTCATTCTCTATTTATCATCAACCGGAGTACCACAAAATACAACAACTAGATCGACTATGGCTGTTCAAGGTCCCAGTAATAAGGCTGCTCTCTAAATTTGGAGAAGTGAAATTTCACTTGCTCTTCCCCAAACTTAAGAGAGATAGTCTCTTACGTGCAATTAATTTTAGCATTTACATGGTTTAAAAATGTTCTTCAAAAGATAATGAGACAAAGAGGAGCATGTGGCATATCTGTAACAACAAGCTGAATGGGCAAAATGCGGATGAAGCTCGGTAATCACATGGGTACGTGAGCACGCCCCCACGAAACGACACGTGTCTAACGGCGTTAGTCCTTGCTGTGAGGTGCTGAGGTGGAAAGGAGGAGCCAGGTACGAGTCAATGGCCATCAAGGGGATAAGGACCCGCTTCTTCCCCTTCGCGGGTTGCGTCGTCCGTGACCCGGCGACCAACATCCCCCATGTCGCCTGCAGCAACGCCGGGGCCGAGCTCGTCGTCGCCGACGCCGCCGTGCCCCTCGCCGCTGCCGACTTCGCGCGCGTCGACCGGTCGCTGAGCATCATCCAGACCCCCTCCATCTCGCTGACCGTCTCAACAGCCTCGCGGAGATGGTCGCGGCCATCGAGCGGCGCCCCAGATTCCGGCCAAGCCTTGACCGGCGCCAGCTCCTCCGAGCTCAGCTCACCCGGGCTCCATACGATACGAGCTTCTCCCGACGGCAATTGATGAAGGGCCGAAGAATTTAGCCACGGAGGGGATCAGAACAAGAGGAGTCCGTTGCGCATCGCCTCCCGCCGCCGCGGAGATACTCTGCCTCTTCACTAATGAAAAAAAATTAGAAGACGGGAATGGAGCAATCAGCAAATCGAAAAAAATTAGAAGCTAGCAATGGAGCTGCCCGTCCATCAACTAGTAGAATACATCAGCTAGCAGGAGCAATCAGCAAACACATAAGTGAAGAAACGGATCAGATAGTGTTGCTTCGTCGTCTCTCATGTGTTTCATCCTGCGTACTCTCTGTTTCTTCTGAGCCAGTTCGCCTCGTATCTCCATGGACAGCTCCTCCTGCGCGGATTTGTAATCGACCAGGATGGGGTGCTTCGCCTTCAAGAGCGGCAAGAACAAGGCCGAGCACCAGCGGCGACGTCCGGCCGGCGGCGCCAAGTCGCCGGCGCCAACATCGGACGGCACTGGGCCGACGAGCAAGGCCTCGTCAGCGTCGATGCCGACGCGGAGCATACATGAGTTGTCGGAGGAGAGGGGCGCGGCGCGGCTGCGGGCGTTCGGGCTGGAGGAGCTCGGCAGCGCCACCAACGGCTTCAGCCGCTCGCTCAAGGTCGGCGAGGGCGGCTTCGGCTCCGTCTACCGCGCCTTCTTCCGCTCCGCCGCCGGTTGGGAGCCAGTGTTCTGCTCGCCGTGGCCGGCGGCGCCGATTGGGCGGAAGGTGTCTGCTCGTGTTCGATTTTGGAGAGGGGGAGAGCTCGGGTAGGGCGTCGCGGGGTGAGGAGCGCGCGACTCGTCTCCATCTCGCCTGGCGGGCGGTCCACGGCGGCGAGGCCCAGGCTCGCGGGGGGAATCAAGCCTGTCGTGCTCGATACAGGCGGAATCACGGGATTGGGATTTCACAGCGCGTTTGATTTCCGTTTGCACTCCGCGAATCTAAAAGCAAAATCAACGGTATCTAGGGGGTGCGCACGTACCCTGCGAACACCAAATCCACTCTCGGGCAAAATGTATGGTCAACCATAGTAGACATTCTCAACTATTCCTAAAGGAAAGGTAATCTAAGAGTCCTATCCTCCATTTGAATAATAATACCGGTACCACGAATAACGGATGGTGATACATCTTCTAGAATGTCATGATGAAAAGGTAT
>NC_061508.1:166531652-166609996 GCF_022539505.1 Lolium rigidum
GTAGGTAGGTATGGTGGACACAAATGGCATAGTGGTTGGCTCAAGGATTTTGGATGCATGAGAAGTATCCCCTCTCGATACAAGGCTTAGGCTAGCAAGGTTGTTTGAAGCAAACACAAGAATAAACTAGTACATCAAAACTTTACATAAAAGACATATTACAAGCATTATAAGACTATACATCGTCTTCCTGTTGTTCAAACACCTCACTAGAAAATATCTAGACTCTAGAGAAACCACTCATGCAAACCAAATTTTAACAAGCTCTATGTATTTCTTCACTAATAGGTGCAAAGTATATGATGCAAGAGCTTAAACATGAGCACAACAATTGCCAAGTATCAAGTTATTCAAGACATCATACCAGTTACTACATGTAGCATTTTCCGTTTCCAACCATATAACAATTAACGAAGCAGTTTCATCCTTCACCATGAAAATTAAAAGCTAAGAACACACGTGTTCATACGAACCAGAGAAGCGTGTCTCTCTCCCACACAAGCATTTATTCAAACAAAAACAAAAACAAAAGCACACAGACGCTCCAAGTAAAGTACATAAGATGTGACCGAATAAAAATATAGTTTCAAGAGAAGGAACCTGATAATTTGTTGATGAAGAAGGGGATGCCTTGGGCATCCCCAAGCTTAAACGCTTGAGTCTTCTTGAAATATGCAGGGGTGAACCAGGGGCATCCCCAAGCTTAGAGCTTTCACTCTCCTTGATCATAGTATATCATCCTCCTCTCTTGACCCTTGAAAACTTCCTCCACACCAAACTCAAAACAAACTCATTAGAGGGTTAGTGCACAATAAAAATTAACATGTTCGAGAGGTGACACAATCATTCTTAACACTTCGGACATTGCATAAAGTTACTGGACATTAATGGATCAAAGAAATTCATCCAACATAGCAAAAGAGGCAATGCGAAATAAAAGACAGAATCTGTCAAAACAGAGCAGTCCAGTAAAGATGGATTTTATTAGGCCACCGGACTTGCTCAAATGAAAATGCTCAAATTGAATGAAAGTTGCGTACATATCCGAGGATCATTCACGTAAATTGGGTTAATTTTTTGAGCTACCTACGAGGAGGTAGACCCAGATTCGTGACGACAAAGAAATCATGAAGCTGCATGATAATCCAAATCTAGTACTTACTTTACTATCAAAGACTTTACTTGGCACAACAAAACACAAAACTAAGATAAGGAGAGGTTGCTACGAGTAGTAAACAACTTCCAAGACACAAATATAAAACAAAGTACTGTAGCAAAATAACACATGGGTTATCTCCCAAGAAGTTCTTTCTTTTTAGCCATTAAGATGGGCTCAGCGAGTTTTAATGATGCACTCGCAAGAAATAGTATGTGAAGCAAAAGAGAGCATCAAGAGGAAAATTCAAAACACATTTAAGTCTAACATGCTTCCTATGCATAGGAATCTTGTAAATAAACAAGTTCATGAAGAGCAAAGTAACAAGCATAGGAAGATAAAACAAGTGTAGCTTCAAAAATTTCAGCACATAGAGAGGTGTTTTAGTAACATGAAAATTTCTACAACCATATTTTCCTCTCTCATAATAACTTTCGAGTATCAACATGAGCAAACTCAACAATATAACTATCACATAAAGCATTCTTATCATGAGTCTCATGCATAAAATTATTACTCTCCACATAAGCATAATCAATTTTATTAGTTGTAGTGGGAGCAAATTCAACAAAGTAGCTATCATTATTATTCTCATCAAGTGTAGGAGGCATAGTATAATCACAACAAAATTTACTCTCCATAGTAGGTTGTACCAAAAGACCATTATTATAATCATCATAAATAGGAGGCAAAGTATCATCAAAGAAAATTTTCTCCTCAATGCTTGGGGGACTAAAAAGATCATGAAAACCGGCTTCCCCAAGCTTAGAACTTTCTACATTATTATCAACAATGGTGTTCAAAGCGTTCATACTAATATTACTACCGACATGCAAATAAGATTCCATAGGTTTTTTAATTTTCGCATCAAACAATCCAAGTTTTAAATCATGAAATAGAATAAGAAGCTCATTGTTGTCCATTATGCCAAACTAGTGTAAACAAGAAACAAAAAGATGCAATTGCAGGATCTAAAGGAAATAGCTTCGAGCACACACACAATGGCGCCAGAAAAGTACTGTTACACGGAGCCGGAGTATGAGTGCCTTTTTACCTTTCCTCACGAGCAACGGCGCCGGAAAAGTGCTTGATGTCTACGGGAGCTTCTATTCTTGTAGACGGTGTTGGGCCTCCAAGAGCAGAGGTTTGTAGAACAGCGACAAGTTTCCCTTAAGTGGATCACCCAAGGTTTATCGATCTCGGGGAGGAAGAGGTCAAAGATATCCCTCTCATGCAACCCTGCAACCACAAAGCAAGAAGTCTCTTGTGTCCCCAACACACCTAATAGGTGCACTAGTTTGGCGAAGAGATAGTGAAATACGGGTGGTATGAATAAGTAGTAGCAACGGCACCGGAAAAGTGCTTTGCCCGGGACGATAAACAAGCGGTAGTAACGCAGCAGTAGTAACGCAGCGATAGTAACGTGATAAAAACGAGTAAACAAGCGGCGATAGCGATATTTAGGAACAAGGCCTAGGGATTAGACTTTCACTAGTGGACACTCTCAACATTGATCACATAACGAGAATAGATAAATGCATACTCTACACTCTCTTGTTGGATGATGAACACATTGCGTAGGATTACACGAACCCTCAATGCTGGAGTTAACAAGCTCCACAATTCAATGTTCATATTTAAATAACCTTAGAGTGCAAGAAAGATCAACACGACTAAACCAAGTACTAACATAGCATGCACACTTTGTCACCTTCACGCCACGTAGGAGGAATAGATCATATCAATACAATCATAATGATAATTAACTCCACAATCTACAAGAGATCATGATCATAGCATATGCCAAGTACTAACACGGATGCACACCTTGTCATCATTACACCGTGCGGGAGGAATAAACTACTTTAATAACATCACTAGAGTAACACATAGATAAATTGTGATACAAAACACATTGCAATCATAAAGAGATATAAATAAGCACTTCACTACGCCATTCATAACGGTGAGTAAGTATTACGTGAAATATAGCCTAAGAGACCCACACGGTGCACACACTGTCACCTTTACACACGTGGGACAAGGAGTCTCCAGGAGATCACATAAGTAAAACTCACTTGACTAGCATGGTGACATCTAGATTACAAGCATCATCATATGAATCTCAATCATGTAAGGCAGCTCATGAGATTATTGTATTGAAGCACATAGGAGAGAGATGAACCACATAGCTACGGTACGACCCAGAGCCTCGATGGAGAACTACTCCCTCACTCATGGGAGCGGCGGCGGTGATGAAGATGGCGGTGGAGATGGCGATGGTGTCGATGGAGAAGCCTTCGGGGGCACTTCCCGTCTCGGCGGGGTGCGGAACGAGAGACTCCTGTCCCCCGGATCTTGGCTTCGCGATGGCGGCGGCTGCGGAAGGTTTTCGTATCGTGGTTCTTCGTATTAGGGTTTTCGCGACGGAGGCTTTAAATAGGCGGAAGGGCAGCGTCGAGAGGGTCGAAGAGGCGGCGGCACCATAGGTGCGCGCGGCCGAGGGCCCGAGCGCGCCACCCTATCATCCGGGGCCCACGGGGCCCCCTCTAGCGGCTCTCGGGTGTTCGGATGCTTCGGTGAAAATAGGAACACAGGTCTTGATTTCGTCCGATTCAGAGAATATTTCGTTACTAGGATTTACGAAACCAAAAACGACGAGAAAACAACAACTGGCACTTCGGCATCTTGTTAATAGGTTAGTTCCAGAAAATGCACGAATATGACATAAAGTGTGCATAAAACATGGAGGTATCATCAATAATATGGCATAGAACATAAGAAATTATCGATACGTCGGAGACGTATCACAGTGCGAGGGAGAGAGTAAAATAGGTGAAGAGAGAGGGCTCGCCTGTGAAAAGCTGCAGAAGAACTTGTCGGAGAACTCGTCGTATCTCACATCAACACTTCGTGATCCTATCCGGGAAGAAGCAAATGCTACAACAAACAACGGATGCAAATCTTACAACTACGGAGAAGAATTCGGCATGCCCAAGATGATATGCATGGCATGGCAAATATGGTGCAATGCAATTTATCATATTAAGCGGGATCGAAACCCGAACAAACAAATTATTAGGTTCGAGTTGCATTTCTACCGACAAAGTTAAGTGTTCATTAGCATGTCATAACATGGCATGGGTGAGCTACTTCAATATTAAACGGAGCGAGGGAAAACCTTAGGCGGAAATCCGAAATACTCCACATATATGTTAGATGAACATGCATAACTATCAACGCGCGACATGATGCGAGATGCAAACGGATGAATGGATGGCATAATCATGTTCCTTGCATTTTTCGATCGAAATTGGTATATAACACTTTGTCATTTGAGTTACGGATTAATAGTTATTAACGAAATGGTTTTTCTTATTTAAAATAGATTAAACATGTTTTATTTTAATGGGAAAGGACCCGGAAATAATTACGTAAAGGGGGAGGGCCCGGGTTCATTTGAAAAGAGGTGCGGGGGTTTATTAAAAGTGCGGGCGCCGGGGACACCGGGTTGAGAACATAGAAGGCTGCGGGGGCCCGATGCAAAGCGGCGGATCTGGATAGAGAAAACGTTTCTCACCGTGGGGGTGTTGGTCCGGAGTCGGCGGCGGGCGGGACCGTCGACGCCGGCGTGGCAAAGCATCCAAGCACGCCCGCCGGGTGCTCGTTCGCGGCCGATGCCGCTCGCGTTCTCCGGGGAAGGCGGTCACCGCGGCGGGGCGTCGCGCTCGCGGACGGTGCGAGGGCCTCCCGGGATGCGCGCGTGGGCGCGTTCCACTCGCCTCGTCGGCGTGGACCAAGAGGGAGAGGCGCCGGGCACATGGGTCGATGGAGGCTTGCCGGCGACGTGGACTGCGGCGGAGGAGCTCGGCATCAACAAGGGGAGCACGGTAGAGAGGAAGAAAAGGGGCGAGAGGAGGACCGGGGGTGCGGTATGTTACCGGAGACCGAAGGAGGTGCCTATGGCGCCGGAGGAGGGCGGTGGTCGCCGGAATCAACAAGTTTTTCCGCCGGGAGACGGAGAAGAAACGGCGAATTTACGGTCGATTGAGTGCATCCCACTTCGATTACTTGCACCGAGGTTGAAGAGCTTGACAAGGCGGAGCGAACGGTGGCCTTAGATTGTAGGGGGTGGCCGGAATCGACGGGACACCGGCGGGGAGCTCACGGTGGTTGATGGGGAAAAGAAGCGAGAGAGGAAAGGGGAGATGGCGGCGCGAGGATGGAAAAGAGGAGGGGCGGCTAGGGTTTTCTCCGCGCACGGATGCGGAATAAAAGGGGAAGGGAGGGAGCGAGGTGCGGTGGTTGAGCTCGGTGAGGACCACGGGGTCACGCTCCTTGCGTGCCGGATGACGACGAGGAAGAGAGGATCACTTTCTCCCGAAAGGCGAGCGAAAGGGTACGCGGGCCGCCGAAGGCTGCGCCGGCTTGGGCGCCGGGGTGGAAAGGAAAAGGCTAGGAGGGAGAGATGGGCCACCGGGGAAGGAGGAAAAGAGAGAGGGTTGGGCCGGGAGAGAGAGAGAGAGCCCAAGGAGGGGTGAGGGGTTTTCTCTTTAAAACCTTTTTCTATTTTATTTCAAAGCTGGTTTTATAAATTCGAGTTTAAATCAATCAAAACAGAGTAGAGGTTTATTTTGGAATTGGAAGCGAGTTGGAAATAGTTTTATTTATTAATATAGTTTTGATTGTTAGGGTTTTGTTAAATGAATAGATAAGAGGTGGTTTATTATAAAAACCATATGAGAGGGAAAACAAATTTATTAAGGGTTTATAAAAATAATTTTATTTAGTTAAAACATGGATGATATGATGCATGATGATGCATAAAATAAAAAGAACAAACAAATCTAATAGGGGTACTACCCGGGGCCGTTACAATCGACACCACTAACAAGGAACCTCGCCCCGAGGTTCCACGCCATGGTACGGGGGAGAAAGGTGAACTAGCGGATCTTCAGGCGATGTGTCGATCTCCTCGACACCACTAACAAGAAGTCTTGCTCCAGCTTGATCGGCGACACCACCAACAAGAAGTCGTTGTTCCGATGACAGGATGACTCCGGAGAAAACAAAGGAAGGAGTAACAGTCACACAGATCCACCAATTCATCGTAACAAGAGCGAATAATAAGAGTAGTCGGTATGGTCATGACTCCATCCCGCACTCCAAGTATTACTCTGTACATGAATAAGAGAATCGTGCATCCAACTCCAGGAATACAGATTGGCGATTTTGATAAGCGTTGTCAGCGACGATTCGACGGAACCAAGGCACAAGGAGTTGAAGAAGGATCGCAGAACCAAGGTGACGTCAACGGAGCAAACAGAGGTAGCCGCCGGTAATGTTCTTCTGTCGGAAGGTCTTCAAAGATCGGTCCTATTAGGTTAAGGCAGAGATCGCCCAACCCACGTCGGAACCTAAGACTCAGAGAAACTCAGATAAGGGAGAAGACTCAAAAATCGCAAAGATAAGAGGAGCAAGATTAGAGATAAGGAGAAAAATCAGAACTAATCAGATCTATCCAACGGATTTTAGAAAATAGGGTTTGACACTAGACACAACGTCCGTTGGCAAGGTTATCCTACAGGCTGGACTAGTGGGGTACCGTCAACTCGAGGCTCGATACCAACTTGTGACGCCCGGAACCGGTACCATGAGGATTCCGGCGATCCCGCCGAAATCCGCACGATATCGATCTCGAGACGCCCTCCAGACACGACGTGCGCGAATAATCACACACGTGATGCCGGAGGAATTAACACGGCGGTAACATTACAACAGGATTACAATAGAGCCCACAAGAAACGAGATATTACAACAACGACTCCAACGAGTCAAGATACAAATAGATACATACAAAGATCCGAATCATACGAGAAGATCGAATACGTCCGAGTACGGACAAGATACAAATTGGACTAAGAGTCACGAAGATAACCGATGGCGTCCATAACCACTGCCCGGGCCAAGCGGAAGGGTAACCTTGCTAACGTCGTCATCTCGTACCTGTCAAAGTCGGGCCATCGGTTGCGACAAAAGGGAGGAAGCAAAAGAGAAAGGGAAAAGGCGAGAGTAAGTACCAAGGAACGAACTCCGGCACGTACTTAGCGAAACTAGAAATGGCTATGCTCGCCGAGCGAGTATAGATATATATCGCACAGGGCTATATGGTAGGTTTAGCGGCGGCAAAACTATAACCAATAGAGACACGCTACAACATCCGTCTACTCGGATAAGATAAGAGAGCGCATAAGGTAACGAGATAATATACTACACAAACATAACCCGATCGATTACACATACCCCTCCAACAATTGCGAAGAGGCAATGTAAAAGGCACTCAACGGTGGACAAGTTTTATTAGGTATCGGTTGTAGTAATGCTATATTACTACGCAAGTTATTATCAGATTATTAACAACAAGATAACGGTGTAAGTGTTTCTATGATCAAGCTATACAATTCCAAGTCGTCCATAACCGCGGACACGGCTTATCGATAAGATGTACACCCTGCAGGGGTTGCCCAAATGTAACCATACGCATGCTCGACCCACTTACGACAGGTGGATGTCTCACAACAAGACCGTTCCCGGTTCAACAAGAAAGTCTAGGGGGCCACCCAACTAAGCTACCGTGACGAAGTCGTGCCGTACTCGAGACGGACCCGGAGGTTGTGTAGGCGTCTAGGCGGGCACTAACGGCCAAACACTAGATAAGTCGTCTAGCAATTATGCGGTGCGGTACGAGAAATAAACCACCCGAAGGCAACGAGAAGTAAACACCCGAAGGCAACATTATATAAACATGCATGCGCCAAATAAAACCAAGGTTGTGGCCCCTTTTCAAGCGACTTGAGAAAAGGTAATGGGTGAGGGGGTCCCGGTGAATCCCCACGCATGGGTAGAGCGCTCAATCTCGGAACGAGATAACAAGAACTCGGGTCCTAGGGGACATTAGCAAGTCAAAGTTCGATGCTTTCGCAAAGGGGCTCACGGATGCCTCTCGCTTACAATTTTAGTTGTTAACAAATAAGTAAAGCATGTGTATCTCCAATAAGCGATATAGCATGTGATAACCTCCCAACAACCCAACATATCCCGATAACGAGTCGAGATAAACAACGGAACCTAAACACGCCTACGACTCGCAAGGCTCAAACATCAAGCAACGGCTGTGGGTAAGGAATGATACATATAGGATTATTATGGTAAACAAGTGGAATAGGACAGGTGACTCGATAAAGAATCGCAACATAAGGATAGCAGGTCGAGGGAGAGAGTAAAATAGGTGAAGAGAGAGGGCTCGCCTATGAAAAGCTGCAGAAGAACTTGTCGGAGAACTCGTCGTATCTCACATCAACACTTCGTGATCCTATCCGGGAAGAAGCAAATGCTACAACAAACAACGGATGCAAATCTTACAACTACGGAGAAGAATTCGGCATGCCCAAGATGATATGCATGGCATGGCAAATATGGTGCAATGCAATTTATCATATTAAGCGGGATCGAAACCCGAACAAACAAATTATTAGGTTCGAGTTGCATTTCTACCGACAAAGTTAAGTGTTCATTAGCATGTCATAACATGGCATGGGTGAGCTACTTCAATATTAAACGGAGCATGGAAAACCTTAGGCGGAAATCCGAAATACTCCACATATATGTTAGATGAACATGCATAACTATCAACGCGCGACATGATGCGAGATGCAAACAGATGAATGGATGGCATAATCATGTTCCTTGCATTTTTCTGATCGAAATTGGTATATAACACTTTGTCATTTGAGTTACAGATTAATAGTTATTAACGAAATGGTTTTTCTTATTTAAAATAGATTAAACATGTTTTATTTTAATGGGAAAGGACCCAGAAATAATTACTGTAAAGGGGGAAGGGCCCCGGGTTCATTTGAAAGAGGTGCAGGGGGTTTATTAAAAGTGCAGGCGCCAGGGACGCCGGGTTGAGAACATAGAAGCTGCAGGGGGCCCGATGCAAAACTGGCCAGATCTGGATAGAGAAAACGTTTCTCACCGTGGGGGTGTTGGTCCAGATCGCTGACGGGTGGGACCGTCGACGCCAGCGTGGCAAAGCATCCAAGCACGCCCACCAGGTGCTCGTTCTGCGGCCGATGCCGCTCGCGTTCTCCAGGAAGGCGGTCACCGCGGCGGGGCGTCGCGCTCGCGGACGGTGCAGGGGCCTCCAGGATGCGCGCGTGGGCGCGTTCCACTCGCCTCGTCGGCGTGGACCAAGAGGGAGAGGCGCCAGGAACATGGGTCGATGGAGGCTTGCCGGCGACGTGGACCTGCGGCGGAGGAGCTCGGCATCAACAAGGGGAGCACGGTAGAGAGGAAGAAAAGGGGCGAGAGGAGGACCAGGGGGTGCGGTGTGTTACCAGGAGACCGAAGGAGGTGCCTATGGCGCCGGAGGAGGGCGGTGGTCGCCGGAATCAACAAGTTTTTCCGCCGGAGACGGAGAAGAAACGGCGAATTTCTGGTCGATTGAGTGCATCCCACTTCGATTACTTGCACCAGGTTGAAGAGCTTGACAAGGCGGAGCGAACGGTGGCCTTAGATTGTAGGGGGGTGGCCGGAATCGACGGGACGCCGGCGGGGAGCTCACGGTGGTTGATGGGGAAAAGAAGCAGAGAGGAAAGGGGAGATGGCGGCGCGAGGATGGAAAAGAGGAGGGGCGGCTAGGGTTTGCCTGCGCACCGGATGCGGAATAAAAGGGGGAAGGGAGGGAGCAGGTGTGGTGGTTGAGCTCGGTGAGGACCACAGGGTCACGCTCCTTGCGTGCCAGATGACGACGAGGAAGAGAGGATCGCTTTCTCCCGAAAGCTGAGCGAAAGGGTACGCGGGCCGCCGAAGCTGCGCTGGCTTGGGCCGCCGGGGTGGAAAGGAAAAGGCTAGGAGGGAGAGATGGGCCACCGGGGAAGGAGGAAAAGAGAGAGGGTTGGGCCGGGGAGAGAGAGAGAGAGCCCAAGGAGGGGTGAGGGGTTTTCTCTTTAAAACCTTTTTCTATTTTATTTCAAAACTGGTTTTATAAATTCAGTTTAAATCAATCAAAACAGAGTAGAGGTTTATTTTGGAATTGGAAGCAGTTGGAAATAGTTTTATTTATTAATATAGTTTTGATTGTTAGGGTTTTGTTAAATGAATAGATAAGAGGTGGTTTATTATAAAAACCATATGAGAGGGAAAACAAATTTATTAAGGGTTTATAAAAATAATTTTATTTAGTTAAAACATGGATGATATGATGCATGATGATGCATAAAATAAAAAGAACAAACAAATCTAATAGGGGTACTACCCGGGGCCGTTACACTCTTGCATCATGTACCTTGCACCCATTAATGAAGAACTACATAGAGCTTGTTAAAGTTTGGTTTGCATGATTGATCTCTAGAGTCTAGATATTTTCTGATTAAGGTGTTTGAACAACAAGGAAGACGAGGTAAAGTCTTATAATACTTACAATATGTTCATATGTGAGCTTTGCTGCACCTTTTATAATTGAGTTTGCTTCAAACAACCTTGCTAGTCTAGCCTTGTATTGAGAGGAATTCTTCTCGTGCATCCAAATCCTTGAGCCAATAACCATGCCATTTGTGTCCACCATACCTACCTACCACATGGTATTTCTCTGCCATTCCAAAGTAAATTACTTGAGTGCTACCTTTAAAAATTCTATTCTTTGTCTTTACAATATATAGCTCATGGGAAAAATAGCCTTAAAAACTATTGTGGTGAAGAATATGTACTTATGTGTCTTATTTCTTAATAAGTTGCTTGTTGAGCGGTAACCATGTTTACGGGGATGCCATCAACTTTTACCTTTGTTGAATATCATGTGAATTGCTATGCATGTTCGTCTTGTCTGAAGTAAGGGCGATTTTCATGATCATATGGTTTGAGTATGCATATTGTTAGAGAAGAACATTGGGCCGCTAACTAAATCCATGATTCATGGTGGAAGTTTCAGTTTGGACAATCAATCCTCAATCTCTTATGAGAATATTAACTGTTGTTGAATGCTTATGCATTAAAGAGGAGTCCATTATCTGTTGTCTATGTTGTCCCGGTATGGATGTCTAAGTTGAGAATAACCAAAAGAGAGAAATCCAATGCGAGCTTTCTCCTTAGACCTTTGTACAGGCGGCATAGAGGTACCCCTTTGTGACACTTGGTTGAAACATATGCTATGCAATGATAATCCATGTTAATCCAAGCTAATTAGGACAAGGTGCGAGCACTATTGGTATACTATGCATGAGGCTTGCAACTTATAGGATATCTTATACATAACACATATGCTTTATTACTACCGTTGACAAAATTGTTTCTATGTTTTCAAAATGAAAAGCTCTAGCACAAATATAGTAATCAATGCTTCCCTCTGCGAAGGGCCTTTCTTCTACTTTATTGTTGAGTCAGTTTACCTACTTCTTTCTATCTTAGAAGCAAACACTTGTGTCAACCGTGCATTGATTCTTACATGTTTACTTATTGCACTTGTTATATTACTTTGTGTTGACAATTATCCATGAGATATACATGTTGAAGTTGAAAGCAAGCTGCTTGAAACTTATATCTTCCTTTGTGTTGCTTCAATACTTTTACTTTGAATTTATTGCTTTATGAGTAACTCTTATGCAAGTCTTATTGATGCTTGTCTTGAAAGTATTATTCATGAAAAGTCTTTGCTATATGATTCATTTGTTTACTCATTATCTTCATCATTGCTTCGAATCGCTGCATTCATCTCATATGCTTTACAATAGTATGATCAAGATTATGATAGCATGTCACTTCAGAAATTATCTTTGTTATCGTTTACCTACTCGAGGGCGAGTAGGAACTAAGCTTGGGGATGCTTGATACGTCCCAAACGTATCTATAATTTCTTATGTTCCATGCTACTTTTATGATGATACTCACATGTTTATACACATTATATGTCATTATTATGCATTTTCCGGCACTAACCTATTGACGAGATGCCGAAGAGCCGATTCTTGTTTTCTGCTGTTTTTGGTTTCGAAATCCTAGTAAGGAAATATTCTCGGAATTGGACGAAATCAACGCCCGAGGGCCTATTTTTCCACGAAGCTTCCGGAAGACCGGAGGAGATACGAAGTGGGGCCACGGGCGCCGCCACACTAGGGCGGCGCGGCCTAGAGGGGGCCCGCGCGGCCCTAGCGTGTGGGCCCCCCGTGACGCCTCCTGACCTGCCCTTCCGCCTACTTAAAGCCTTCGTCGCGAAACCCCAAGTACCGAGAGCCACGATACGGAAAACCTTCCAGAGACGCCGCCGCCGCCAATCCCATCTCGGGGGATGCAGGAGATCGCCTCCGGCACCCTGCCGGAGAGGGGAATCATCTCCCGGAGGTCTCTTAATCGCCATGATCGCCTCCGGATCGATGTGTGAGTAGTCCACCCCTGGACTATGGGTCCATAGCAGTAGCTAGATGGTTGTCTTCTCCTCATTGTGCTATCATGTTAGATCTTGTGAGCTGCCTATCATGATCAAGATCATCTATTTGTAATGCTACATGTTGTGTTTGTTGGGATCCGATGAATATTGAATACTATGTCAAGTTGATTATCAATCTATCATATATGTTGTTTATGTTCTTGCATGCTCTCCGTTGCTAGTAGAGGCTCTGACCAAGTTGATACTTGTAACTCCAAGAGGGAGTATTTATGCTCGATAGTGGGTTCATGTCTCCATTGAATGCGGGACGGTGACAAAAAGTTCTAAGGTTGTGGATGTGCTTGTTGCCACTAGGGATAAAACATCGATGCTTTGTCTAAGGATATTTGTGTTGATTACATTACGCACCATACTTAATGCAATTGTCCGTTGTTTGCAACTTAATACTAGAGGGGTTCGGATGATAACTCTGAAGGTGGACTTTTTAGGCATAGATGCATGCTTGGATAGTGGTCTATGTACTTTGTCGTAATGCCCCGATTAAATCTCATAGTACTCATCATGATATATGTATGTGCATTGTTATGCCTTCTTTATTTGTCAATTGCCCAACTGTAATTTGTTCACCCAACATGCTATTTCTTATCGGAGAGACACCACTAGTGAACTATGGACCCCGGTCCAATTCTTTACATCTGAAATACAATCTACTGCAATTGTTCTTTACTGTTCTTCGCAAACAAACATCATCATCCACACTATACATCTAATCCTTTGTTTACAGCAAGCTGATGCGTGTAGTTGACACGTCCGTTGGGAACCCCAAGAGGAAGGTGTGATGCGCACAGCAGCAAGTTTCCCTCAGTAAGAAACCAAGGTTTAATCGAACCAGTAGGAGTCGAGAAGCACGTTGAAGGTTGTTGGTGGCGGAGTGTAGTGCGGCGCAACACCAGGGATTCCGGCGCCAACGTGGAACCTGCACAACACAATCACGAGAACTTTGCCCCAACGTAACGGTGAGGTTGTCAATCTCACCGGCTTGCTGTAAACAAAGGATTAGATGTATAGTGTGGATGATGATGGTTGTTTGCGAAGAACAGTAAAGAACAATTGCAGCAGATGGTATTTCAGATGTAAAGAATTGGACCGGGGTCCACAGATCACTAGTGGTGTCTCTCCCATAAGATAAACAGATGTTGGGTGAACAAATTACAGTTGGGCAATTGACAAATAAAGAAGGCATAACAATGCACATACATATATCATGATGAGTACTATGAGATTCAATCAGGCATTACGACAAAGTACAAAGACGCTATCCGAGCATGCATCTATGCCTAAAAAGACCACTTTCAAGTTATCATCCGAACTCCTCCAGTATTAAGTTGTAAACAACAGACAATTGCATTAAGTATGGTGCGTAATGTAATCAACACAAATATCCTTAGACAAAGCATCGATGTTTTATCCCTGGTGGCAACAGCACATCCACAACCTCAGAACTTTCTGTCACTGTCCTAAGTTCATGCCTCCATTAAATCTGGGACAGTGACAGAAAGTTCTAAGGTTGTGGATGTGCTGTTGCCACTAGGGATAAAACACCGATGCTTTGTCTAAGGATATTTGTGTTGATTACATTACGCACCATACTTAATGCAATTGTCTGTTGTTTGCAACTTAATACTGGAAGGGGTTCGGATGATAACTCGAAGGTGGACTTTTTAGGCATAGATGCATGCTGGATAGCGGTCTATGTACTTTGTCGTAATGCCCTGATTAAATCTCATAGTACTCATCATGATATATGTATGTGCATTGTTATGCCTTCTTTATTTGTCAAGTGCCCAATTGTAATTTGTTCACCCAACATCTGTTTATCTTATGGGAGAGACACCACTAGTGAACTGTGGACCCCGGTCCAATTCTTTACATCTGAAATACAATCTACTGCAATTGTTCTTTACTGTTCTTCGCAAACAAACATCATCATCCACACTATACATCTAATCCTTTGTTTACAGCAAGCCGGTGAGATTGACAACCTCACTATTACGTTGGGGCAAAGTACATTGATTGTGTTGTGCAGGTTCCACGTTGGCGCCGGAATCCCTGGTGTTGCGCCGCACTACACTCCGCCATCAACAACCTTCACGTGTTCCTTGACTCCTACTGGTTCGATAACCTTGGTTTCTTACTGAGGGAAACTTACTCGCTGTGCGCATCACACCTTCCTCTTGGGGTTCCCAACGGACGTGTCAACTACACGCAACAAGTAAATTTACGGCGCCGTTGCGGGGAGATCAAGACACGCTGCAAGGGGAGTCTCCCACATCCAATCTCTTTACTTTGTTTTTGTCTTGCTTTACTTTATTTTATTTACTACTTTGTTTGCTCTTATATCAAAAACACACACAAAAAAATAGTTGCTAGTTTTACTTTATTTACTGTCTTGTTCTCCATACTGAAAACACAAAAAAATTAGTTACTTGCATTTACTTTATTTACCTTTTATTTATTTCATCATGTTTCCTCCTAAGTATACTCTAAAAGACATACCGGTAGGATGAGGGTCTATAATTGGAAGAGATAATATAGAAGATTTTTTCACTCATGTTAGTACAGCTGAAGATTTTGAAGATAGACACTTGATAGAACTTGCTCCTACTTATGAAATTGCTGTTGCTTCTTTAATACGCATGTTGGAAACTAAATTTGTTAATCTCAATCCTATAATTCAACACATGTTTCTCACACTCTGTGATATGGAGGAAGGGGAAAAGAAAGATTTTGTCTTAGAAACCCTTCTTAAATAATTTGGTGGTGTAGCAAGAGAGGCTAGAAAAGTCTTTATAAAATATAAGATGCTTGGCTCTTATACCAACTTTGCTAGTACCCTTGAAAATATGGACATGGATAGAATAAGGTACACTAATAATGTTAATGATGGTGGGGAAATTAAGAAAACAATACCTTGTAAGCTCCTAGGAATGCATGCCGCTCTAGAAAATAACTATGGTTGGCTAGTTCCTGAAAATTTGTTTGACGAGGATAGCAAGCCTAAGAATAATGCAAAAGGAGCCTCTGAAACTTACATAGATAAGATAAAATGCATAGTTGAGAAAACTCCAAACCCCTATGTTGATGCTTCATCTCTCGATAATACTTGATTCACACTTTCTGCGCCTAGCTGAAAGACGTTAAAGAAAAGCGCTTATGGGAGACAACCCATTATTTTACTACTGATCTTTGTTTTATATTTGAGTCTTGGAAGTTGTTACTACTGTAGCAACCTCTCCTTATCTTTATTTTATTGCATTGTTGTTCCAAGTAAAGTCTTTGATAGTAAAGTCAATACTAGATTTGGATTACTGCGCAGGAACAGATTTCTTGCTGTCACGAAATTGAGCCGCTCCTGCTGTAGAAAATTTATAAAAATCTGTCAATTGACGTGTGTGATCCTCAGATATGTACGCAACTTTCATTCAATTTGGGCATTTTCATCTGAGCAAGTCTGGTGCCTCTAAAAAATTCGTCTTTACGGACTGTTCTGTTTTGACAGATTCTGCCTTTTATTTCGCATTGCCTGTTTTGCTATGTTTGATGGATTTCTTTGTTCCATTAACTTTCAGTAGCTTTGTGCAATCTCCAGAAGTGTTAAGAATGATTATGTCACCTCTGAATATATGAATTATGCACTGACCCTCTAATGAATTGTTTTGAGTTTGGTGTGGAGGAAGTTTTCAAGGGTCAAGAGAGGAGGATGATACAATATGATCAAGAAGAATGAAAAGTCTAAGCTTGGGGATGCCCCCGTGGTTCATCCCTGCATATTTTAAGAAGACTCAAGCATCTAAGCTTGGGGATGCCCAAGGCATCCCTTCTTCATCGACAACTTATCGGGTCACCTCTAGTGAAACTATATTTTTATTCCGTCACATCTTATGTGCTTTACTTGGAGCGTCTGTTTGTTTTTGTTTTTGTTTGAATAAAATCGGATCCTAGCATTCTTTGTTTGGGAGAGAGACACGCTCCGCTGTTTCGTATGAACACATATGTTCTTAGCTTTATCGTTAATGTTCATTGCGAAAGTTGAACTACTTCATTCATTGTTATATGGTTGGAAACGGAAAATGCCGCATGTGGTAAATGGTATAATGTCTTGAATAATGAGTAAGAAACCTTCGCTCGTAAATTTCCTTCTTGTGAACAATAATGAGTAAGAAAAGCATTGAAGATACCTTGCCATGATGTGAAATCTCCAGCAGGTCTTGAGCATAACCATTCCTTAGCTTTTCCTTTCAATGAGAATAGAAACAATATTAATTTCAGCTCATCATATGTCCAAGCAGGCAACTTCACTGTACATAACGTAGTGAAGTCCTCAATATACTGATAAGGATTATTCTCTAGGTCTCGTGCAAAAGCATATTAGTTCTGGATTAATTTCATAAATCTTTGCTCTTGCAGTCGGATAATTAATAGGTGAACGTAATAGGAAGGCTCAAACTCCCCATGCATCTTTCTTACCAATTCCAATCTTTTTGTATTTTTATTAAAGCAAATAACAAGACTAGCAATAAAAGATTAACTTTTTTTTCTCTTCAAATAAGTAAAAGCAGCAAATAGCAACAAACATAAATAAACTATGTGAAAGTGGGAATGTAATAACCAAATGCTATGCTCCCCGGCAATGGTGCCAAGTTGATGACTGGGTTCCGCGTCCAACCATAGGGTGCGGTACTTGTAGCAGCAACTATTTATTAGAAAGCTCATCCCAAGGAAGCTTTGCAAAGGGCAATCACACAACCCCGCAATTGTGTTGTCACGGGCGCAGCCACGTTCGCACCCAAACAATGGTTTGTCAATAGCCTATTCTATAATCTACTAAAATAGCAATGAGTTAAGAGATTTAAATAGTAACTAAGAATAAAGATCTAAACAATAACAAAGTAAACTAAAACTGAAAGTAATGAGAGGGGTTGTACTTGTAGGATGGAATAGAATAAAAGACGGTGTCTAGGCTTTCGGTCTCACTAGTACTAGAGGGGCAACTATGTAGCCATCCATTGGAATTACACGAGATAATACTTTAGATAAATAAACGATCCTTATGGTTAACGGTTTATCACAAAGCGTATACTACTCAGAACCTCGCGTTGTCACTACGCAAGTCAATAATACACTCCGATCCAAAGGATCACATGAACTCATCTAGCTCCTCTTTGTCACTAGAGGAGAGAGTAATATAATAGATAAAGCCACAAAGTCTAATATTGCATACTAGATCATACCTCAACCTAGAACCAAATCAATTACTCAAACATAGATGAATAGAAATACACATAGTAAATCATGGAGTCATCATGTTCAATCTTACAAATACACAATCTAAAACAAGGGGAAGAGAGGTGGAGACGTCGTTGGAGATGATGACGATGAACGATGCGCGCGGTGAAGATGGGGATGTCTCCTTATCTTTCTCTTGCTTGGATCTTATGGAGGTGTTGCAGGAAATCTTGATCTTGGAGGTGTTGGAGGCTATGGAGAAGGCGGTGGTGGCAGGGCTCCGCCCCTAGGGTGTGGATGAATGGTGCCTCTCCTTGCCTCCTCCCCTCTTTATATAGGTGTTGGACGGAGCCTAGGGCCGAATATACCCATCGGGCTTCACAAATGTTGTTCGTTTTGATAAAACAGACCTGACGGAACCCGGTATGGCCGTATGGTACGGGCAGACCCTTCCGTACAGGTGGTCGTTAAACTTGCACATGGTTTCGTATTTTGCTCTCCATTTCTTCATTCGGACTTCGATTGAGGTGTTCTTCGGCTCGTTGAACTCGTATGGACGAGGGCTACAACACGATTCCCTTAGAACTTACAAGTTTTATCCTCGTTTAGGATTTACACTCGTATGGTGTTTTATCCCTTGTCCATACGAGTTCAATGAGCCGAGGAACACCTCATTCGGAGTTTGTATGAATAAACGGCGGCCAATATACGAAAGTACAAAGAGAATAGCGACCATCGGTATGGGCAGAGCCCGCTCGTACCATCCGCCCGTACTGGGCTCCGTTGACTTTGTTTCATCAAACGGAACAACATTGTGAACGCTCAATGGGCATATTCGGCCCCGAGCTCCATATGTTCGCGAAACCGACCTCCAATGCCTATATAAGGAGGGCAGGAGTTAAGGGAGAGCATCATTCATCCATGCCCTAGGGGCGGAACCCTGCCACTCCGCCGCCGCCACCTCCATCACCATCTCCACCAAAACAAAAGAGGAAGAGGTGACTAAAATCTTGAAGGAGAACGCATCGATCTCCATCATCATCGTCATCAACATCTCCATCACCGATCCCCTTTGTCTACTTGTTTGTGATCCAAACTCTATTAGGATTTACACTTGTACCTTCATAATTATATTGTCATGATGTTGACCCTCTTCATGTATGAGTAGTCCCTTTGTTCTTGGGGAGATATGGAGAAACCCGGGTAATATTATGATGTGAGATAAAGATGAATTATAACTTTGATTTATTAACTATGTCTTAGTTCTCTCTCTTGTATGTTATGTGAAGTGCACCACATAATATTTGCCTTGTGGACTATAGAGGGAACTACCCTTGTAAGTATGGTAAAGTTTACGATGAGAAATGACATTACCGTCCGACAGTTTATTGTATGGAAGAGGGGGATACAGGGAGATTCACTAAGCTCATATCTATAACCATGGGGAAACCCTTAATTGTGATAGTCAATACGTGATTTGCATAAGACTAATTGTTGTGGTTATTTACAGACGCGATGGACAATGGTTTTTTGGGTGCATCTTTGATACGGATCTCTCTCCACACATAACATAAATGAAAGATATGGGTTCATCCTAATCATAAGTAGCACCAATACTAGCGATGGAACCTACACTCCTCGAGAACCCCTCAATCATGTCACAAACACACTCCATCAACACTCTCTATATTTAGTTACTTTGTTATTTACTTTGCTCTTAGTCACTTAAAACTCTCTCAAATCATTGCAGTTCGGGTAACTTATAGAATAGGCTATTTCCAAACCATGGTTTGCGTGCGAATGTGGTTGCACCTGACAATGCAGTTGTGGGGTTGTGTTTATTGCCATTTTCAAAGATTCCAAGGAACGAATTTATATAAATAATATTTGCTGCTACAAGTAATGCAACAACCTTGTCATTGATCGCAAGAACCCAGACATCAATGGCGGTCTTGAGAAAGAATCGCAAGGCATTTGGGTATTCCCTAGCCTATCTGAAGGGAATAAGCCCAACTATATCCACTCATTGGATATTCCTAGAAGATGGAGCCGAACCAGATGCAAATTTCCAAAGAAAATTAAAATTTCAACTGAAGGAATATGTAAGAAAAGAGGTAATACGCTTACTTGACCGTGGCATTATTTACATTGTAAAGGAAAGTGATTGGGTTAGTCTCAAACCTATCGGTCATAAGTTTGAAAATTCATCTTTGAAATCCTTGTTAGTAGATCCAAAGATAATATCATCAACATATAGTTGGCAAATGAAAAGCTCCCCATTGACCTTCTTAGTAAAAAAGAGTAGAATTGATTTGCCCAACTTCAAAACCACGGTCTAACATTAAGTCTCTAAGATGCTCATACCATGCTCTAGTATCTTGTTTGAGACCATAGAGGGCTTTATCAAGCTTATAGACATGGTTAGGAAAGTTGGGATCCTCAAATCCTGGGGGTTGCTTAACATAAACCAACTCATTTAAAGGACCATTAAGAAAAGACTTTTCACATACATTTGTTGCAATTTAAAGTTATGATGTGAGAAATATGCGAGAAGGATAAGGATGGACTCAAGGCGAGCCACGGGAGCATAAGTTTTACCAAAGTCAATTCCTTCAACTTGAGAGAAACATTGAGCTACCAATCTTGCCTTGTTCCTCACAAAAATTCCATTCTCATCTTGTTTCTTCTTGAAGATCCACTTAGTGCCTATAACATCACGTCTCTCTTTGGGCTTCTCTACCAACTTCAACACTTTATTTAGCTTGAAGTTATTGAGTTCTTCATGCATATCATCCAACCAATCCGGATCTTCAAGTGCTTCAAATACTTTCTTAGGTTCCACCAAGGAGATTTAAGCATGATGATTGCTAACTTTATCCATTTGTCTTCTAGTTGACACTCTTGCGCTTACATCACCTAGAACCTTTTTCACGAGTATGTTGAAGAATTTCCAAATTTCTATCTCTTCTTGCAATACGACTGGCTAAAATATCTTCTTTAGATCTTGAAGGGATGATGCATGTAAAATGCATACATGAACTTTATACTTTATTGACACATATTCCCACATATTTGCAACATATATGATGTTATATCCATGTTTTATATTGATTTATGGGGATTTACCAATGTTTTTATCCCACTTATTTGTGTTATAACTTTGTAAAATAGGAAAACCTTGTTTTGTGTATTTTTCACTTTCAGGGACCTATATGGAGTCAAATTTACCAAAAGAAGCATCTGGAGCGCTTGAACCTCATGAGGGAGGGCCTGAGGCCCAAAAGAGCATAGGTGGCGTGCCTAGTAAGGGTGGGCGTGCCACCCTGCCTCTTTTCGCTGTCGACCGTCCGTTTCGCCTGATTCTTTTGCCCACGAAATATGTTTGACCTAAAAACCCCTATATATAGGACCCCCCAGGGTTTCCTCGAAGAGAGAGCCGCCGAGAGACAGAAACACCAACACAGAGGCTGCATCAGCGAAGTTTGGAGGGGGAAACTCCACCGGAGCCGTCGTCGGAGGGATCTCCACCTTCTCCACCATCTTCCACATCAATGAAGAGGGAGTATTCAACTTCTGCACTATGGGTTTGTGGCAGAAGTTTGATCTATTTCTCTCTTATTTTGATCTTAATACTGTATGAGCTGCCCAACATGATTATGGTCATATATGTAATTGCTATGTGGTGGATCTTTATTCTGTGATATTGAGATATGAGATTGAAATATATTACGTGTAAGAGGTATTGATAGATGCATATCATGTACCCCATTCTTAAGTACTTGTTCTGATCCAACTTGTATGCAAGAACATGTGTGGGACAAGTGTGTATTATATGGAGTAGCATGGTTTTAGTGATTGAATAGGGACACCAAATTTGTGATCTATTAAGGATGCTATGTTCTGCCTCACTAGGGTTAAAGTGAATGATGTTCTACGTTTGTCATGTGAAAATAGTCATAATCTTGTTTGCTCAAGGTACCATATTTGATATTTAAATAGCATGTCAAAGTCTTTAAAGCTATGCTCTGTTAATTCTTAATACAAGATTGCTTGGAGTTTTCCATTTCTCATGGAGTATAAGAGATATGTGTTGCATCATCTATATGTTAGGACGTAATCCTCATATGAATGCTTATCAAACACATACTGAATTTCCACCAGTATTACGTCATTGATGAATTGCTAGTTTCCACTGCAACTTAAAAAGAGAGTAGAAAAGTAAACCCATGAACCCCGGTCCAGTTTTAATCATAAGAAACACGTTTCCACTACTTTTATCATACTTTCTACTTGTTGTACTATTTTAATCCAACAATACAAAACTATTTTCTTTACTTAATCACACATAAAACCCCAAAACAACTATCTCTTTACCATTTTTTTTACTTAGTTTATATTTTTTACTTGTTTTACTTTACTTTCATTACCTCTTTTATCTACAATCACTACGAAACCTTGTGCTTGACAACCACATGGTGGAGTTGGGGGCACAAGGCAAAACTTTAATTTGTAGGATTGTTAGAAGAAGAGGAAGAGGAGATACCTCTAAGCCAATTCCCTGAGAGTTCGATCTAAACCCTCGAGTCACCATTGCGGGCGAAAACTTCTCTTGCTACGACACTCTGCACTTGGAGTCCCAGCTAATTGATGACATACGCAAACGTCATCAAGGTATTGCTTGATCAACTTGATCATTTGGGTCCCCTCTTGATCATCAACTTGAGCTTGCTCAATTTCTTGAGTTTGCTCACCATCATGAGCTTGATCTTGGACATCACTTGGTGAATCACCACCATCATTTCTTGATAGATCTAGTCCTCGATATTGCTCACTAGAGGAAGGGTCTTGAGCTTTCTCTTTGTTATTAGGTGCACTATTAGCTTCTAGATTCCATTCTTCCTATGGCGTCTTAATGTATTTCATCATTTGCACAAACATAAACTTGCCCCACTTGGGAGCCATCATTCTCATCGAAGAACATACTACAAGAATCAACAGCAATGCCGAAGGCTTTTTCGTACATTCTATAAGTGTGAGATTCGACACTGTACCCAAAAAATACCCTCCAAAGCTTTGGATTCAAATTTAGAAAACAAACTCCTTTTATTTAGAGAAACACTTACAGTCGAACACCTTGAAGTAGGTGATATTAGGCTTGTTTCCAGAGAGAATTTCATATGGAGTCTTGTCAAGCATTTGTGGAGGTAGAGCCGGTTAGATGAATGACACACAGTGGAAATAGCTCAGCCCAAAAGTTGTATGGAGACTTAAAATCCGCCAACATAGACCTTGCCATATCCATAAGAGTTTGATTCGTCCTCTCGTATATGCCATTTTGCTGAGGGGTGTACGCAACAGAATATTTATTCTTATCCCCTAATCATTAAGAAAACCATTAAGAGTGTAGTTCTTGAACTCGGAGCCGTTGTCACTTCTTATTGGCAATATTGGGACATTATGTTGGCGTTGCACTTCGGTGGCAAAGTCGATGAAGGTTTGTTGATTCTCATTCTTCAACTTGAAGAAGTAAACCCATGTATATCTTGAATAGTCTTCAACAATCACCAAACAATGTTTCTTTTCACCAAGACTCGCATGAGAAGTAGGACCAAAGAGATCCACATGAAGGGGCTCCAAAATCCTATTGGAAGAAATGATAGTCTTGCTTTGATGCGGAGAGTCATGCATTTTGCCTTCAACACAATCCATGCAAACACAATATTTGGAAAAGTAAACAATACCTTTTAGTCCCACAATATGATTACCCTTGTAAAGACTTCGCAAAGTTCTCATGTTGTCATGGGCCAAGCGGCGATGCCACAACGAGCCCACATATGCCTTTCTGAATAAGCATATCACATTTCTAGTGGTTTCCCCCAAAAGTCCACCACATACAAGTTGTTTTCGACATATAAAATGAAAGTGACGTTAAGAGTCTTGATCCACAAGAGAACCACAATATCTTTATCAATAAACATGGTGAAACCCATCTTGCCCAGGGCACAAACTAACATTAAATTATAACCAAGAGTTTTGAAAAGTATGACATCCACAAGAGTAATGTCCTCTGCAACCACCACCTTGCCAAAAACCGATACCTAATTTTTTGAATTCTCGCTGAAGGAGACAATTATATTATTGACATTAGGCCTAAACTCCTTGACGAGATCCTTGACACTGGTAATTTGACTTGTGCATCCACTATCAAGCTCTTATTTTGACCCACTAACGACATATCCCTACATAAGATCAAGTCTTGGATTTAGGTACCCATTTTTCAATAGGTCCTCTTTTGTTAGCAACAGGGGTCTTTGGGACCCAAATATACCAAGCAATATAACCATCATAAGGGCCAACATATTTAGCATAAACATCACCATAATAATCTTTAAATAAAACATAGTGAGGGGCAACAATTCCCGCATGATCATCATTTATGACTTTGCCCTCTGAGGAATCACCACCATCAATGACATTCTTTTCTTGTGTGTGCTTGAACTTCTTATTGTTCTTCTTCTTTCCCTTGGAAACATAGCCAAGACCCTTCTTCCCATTGTTTGACCTTTTCTTACTCAAAAGGTCAGTCAAAGATTTATTACTTTGGGGAAAAGAGGACTTGGCAAACTCATCATTCAACTAGCAGGGTTTCTCAATAATATTTGCATGATCACAAATATAAGTAGAGGATCAAGGCACATAATATTTAGTGAGCCTAATTTGAATATGCTCATGTGACTTAGTGAGATGAGAGTATTCGTTCTCCAAGGCTCTTATAGATCACCTAGTTGTGTTAATTAAGAGAGATGATTGAGGGGGTGAACCCTAGATCCCCTTTGCCGCCACTCCCCTTCCTCGTCGGCCCCGGAGGACACCGCAACAAAGGTCACTCGTTGCCAGGGGGGGGGGGGGATTTGGCTCAGGGCTCTCGCGCGGTGCCATGGAGGTCGTTGTTGCGCTCGGCCCACCCGCCGCCGTTGAGATCACTATTTGGTGAGACTCTCCTCCTCTTCTGAGTTGATCCCTCCCTCCCATGTTGGCTACCCCGGTAGCTCGAGCTCCCTGCCATGGTGGCAGGAGCTCAGATCTGGATCTGCTCGGGGCGTGCTCTAGGGTTTTTCTAGCTCGCTGGTGGTGGCCCAGGTGGAGTCGGGATCTGGCAGAGGGTGGTGTGGTAGGTTATGCGACACCGGCGGCACGGTTTGGACCGTGTTGCCACTTCTCTTGGATGGTTGTGCTCCTATTGTTTATTCGCGGAGGTGGTGTCTCCGGTGGTCGAAGTGGGTTGGACCGTCGTTGTGTGGGTGGTGGCAGGGTTAGTCTTCTTCTACCGATGTGGAGAGGTATTGTCAGGGGCGTTGTATCGCGGCCTCAGGGTGAGGTCCGTGATGCCGCTAGAGCTGGAGCAGGGGATCGTGGCTCCTCCCCTGCTCACCCGTTGCTACCCAAGCTTTTGTGTGTTTTCGGCCTGATGCATGTAAAATCCATACATGAAGTTTGTCCTTTATCATATTGAATTCCCCCATATTTGCAACATATATGATGATAATACCATGTTCTACATTGATTTATGGGGATTTACCAATGATCCACTTTATTTGGGTTATAACGCTGCAGAATAGGAAAACCCTGTTTTGTGTATTTTCACTTTCAGAGACCTATACGGAGTCAAATTGACCTGGGATTTTTGGAGCGTCACTTTTTCATCGAGAGAAGCAGCATGGCCCATGTAAGCTCACATGGAGAGGCCCGAGGGCCAGGTGACGCGGCCATGAAGAGAGGCCGCGTCACCCCCTCTTTCATTCGTCGATCGCCCATTTGCCCTGATTCTTTCACGAACCAACGTATTTTGCCCTAAAATGACAATATATATATGACCCCGAAGAGTTCTTGGGAGGAGAGCGCCGCAAAAACACATAAACACAAAAATGGAGGCTGTCACAGAGAAGATTGGAATGGGAAACTCCGTCGGGATCACCGCCAGAGGGATCTCCAGCTTCTCGAACGTCTTCATCATCATCACCATGACCAAGAGAGAGTAGTCCACCTCTGGACCACGGGTTTGTGGCAGTAGCTTGATCTAGTTCTCTCATGTTCTTCATAGTTCTTAGTGCCATATGAGTTGCCTATCATGATTATGACCATATTTGTAATACCTATGTGGTGGATCCTTATTCTTTGATATTGTTTTATGAGATATGGTCTTATTATAAGGTGAGATGTACAGATAGATGCATATTATGTACCCGTGATGAGTGATGAGCACACCGTTGGGGAACCCCAAGAGGAAGGTATGATGAGCACAGTAACAAGTTTTCCCTCAGTAAGAAACCAAGGTTTAATCGAACAGTAGGAGAAAGAAAATCACTTCTGAAGGTGTTGCTAGCTGACTTTTAGCAGGGCGTGATGTCTACGGGTGCTTCTATTCTTGTAGACAGTGTTGGGCCTCCAAGAGCAGAGGTTTGTAGAACAGCAGCAAGTTTCCCTTAAGTGGATCAGCCAAGGTTTATCGATCTCAGGGAGGAAGAGGTCAAAGATATCCCTCTCAAGCAACCCCGCAACCACAAAGCAAGAAGTCTCTTGTGTCCCCAACACACCTAATAGGTGCACTAGTTCGGCGAAGAGATAGTGAAATACGGGTGGTATGAATAAGTATGAGCAGTAGTAACGGCGCCGTGAAAAGTGCTTGCCGGCGTGTAGCCGATGGTGGTAATATTGCGGGAAGTACGGATGCGAGAAAACGATAAACAAGCAGCGATAGCGATATTTAGGAACAAGGCCTAGGGATTATACTTTCACTAGTGGACACTCTCAACATTGATCACATAACAGAATAAATAAATAGATGCTAGACTCTACACTCTCTTGTTGGATGATGAACACCACTAACTGTGTAGGATTACACGAACCCTCAATGCCGGAGTTAACAAGCTCCACAATATTCAATGTTCATATTTAAATAACCTTAGAGTGCATGACATATCAACATAACCAAACCAAGTACTGACATAGCATGCACACTGTCACCTTCACACTACGAAAGGAGGCATAGATCACATCAATACCATCATAGCAATAGTTAACTTCATAATCTACAAGAGATCACAATCATAGCCTACACCAAGTACTACACGATGCACACACTGTCACCATTACACCGTGCGGGAGGAATAAACTACTTTAATAACATCACTAGAGTAGCACACGGATAAATTGTGATACAAAACACATTGCAATCATAAAGGGATATAAATAAGCACTTCACTATGCCATTCATAACAGTGAATAAGTATTCTGTGAAATATAGCCTAAGAGACCCACACGGTGCACACACTGTCACCTTTACACACGTGGGACAAGGAGTCTCCGGAGATCACATAAGTAAAACCCACTAGACTAGCAAAATGACATCTAGATTACAAGCATCATCATATGAATCTCAATCATGTAAGGCAGCTCATGAGATTATTGTATTGAAGCACATAGGAGAGAGATTAACCACATAGCTACCGGTACAGCCCCGAGCCTCGATGGAGAACTACTCCTCCTCATGGGAGACAACAGCGTTGATGAAGATTGTGGTGGTGTCGATGGAGGAGCCTTCCGGGGCACTTCCCGTCCCGGCGGCGTGCCGGAACACGGACTCCTGTCCCCGGCATCTTGGCTTCGCGATGGCGGCGGCTCGGAAGGTTTTCTCTGGTTTCGTCGAACGTGATAGGGTTTTCGCGACGGAGACCTTAAGTAGGCGGAAGGGAAGCCTCGGAGGGGGCCTGGTGGGCCCACACACTAGGGGGCGCGGCCCCTCTCTGGCCGCGCCAGGGTGGCGTGTGGGGCCCCCAGGGCTTCCCTCTGGCGGTTCTCGGGTGTTCTGGAAGCTGCGTCCAATTATAAGACTCTGGGCGTTGATTTCGTCCAATTCCGAGAATATTTCCTTACTAGGATTTCTGAAACCAAAAACAGCAGAAAACGGGAACTGGCCCTTCGGCATCTCGTCAATAGGTTAGTTCCGGAAAACGCATAAATATGACATAAAGTATGCATAAAACATGTAGATATCATCAATAATGTTGCATGGAACATAAGAAATTATCGATACGTCAGAGACGTATCAGGGCGCACTACCGGCGTCACCAACAACGTGGAATCTGCACACAACACAACCAAAATACTTTGCCCCAACCTACAGTGAGTTTGTCAATCTCACCGGTTTTGCTGAAAACAAAGGATTAAACGTATAGTGTGGAAAGAGATGTTTGTTTGCAGTGAAATAAAGAGAACAATGCTTGCAGTAAGTAAACAAAATAAAGGTTTGCAGTAGATCGTTTTATCAGTGTAAAAGAAAGGACCAGGGTCTGCAGTTCACTAGAGGTGTCTCTCCATAAAGATAAACAACATGTTGGGTAAACAAATTACAGCTGGGCAATTGACAGAATAAAGACCATACATGACAAGATGATTACTATGAGATTCATTTGGGCATTACAACATGATACATAGATCGTAATCCAACTGTGTCTATGACTAATAATCCACCTTACGGTTAGCGTCTCCACCCCTTTCAGTATTAAGTTGCAAGCAACAGATTATTGCATTAAGCAAAGTGTGCAAAGTAAACAATAGAATTATCCTTAGATAAAGCATTGTTGTTTTCTCACTAGTAGCAACAACACATCTACAACCTTAGAAGTTATTGTCACTCTCCCAGATTACTAGAAGCATGAACCCACTATCGAGCATAAATACTCCCTCTTGGAGTCACAAGCACATGCTTGGCCAGAGCATCTACTAGCAACGGAGAGTATTGATACGTCTCCAACGTATCTATAATTTCTGATGTTCCATGCTAGTTTTATGACAATACCTACATGTTTTGTTCACACTTTATCTCGTTTTGATGCATTTTCTGGAACTAACCTATTAACGAGATGCCGAAGTGTCAGTTCCTGTTTTGTGCTGTTTTTGGTTTCAAAAATCCTACAAAGGAAATATTCTCGGAATTGGACAAAATCAATGCCCAGAGTCTTATATTTCACGGAAGCTTCCAGAGAGCCAGAGAGGGACCAGAGGGGAGCCCTGGGGGCCCCACCCCACCTGGCAGCGCGACCAAGGGGGGGCGTCCCCTATGGTCTGGGTGCCCCAGGACTCTTCCGAGGCGGCCCTTCCGCCTATATATTCTCTCCGCCTCGAAAACCCTAAGGAGATAAGCCACGATACGAGAAAAGTACCAGAGCCGCCGCCATCGCGAAGCCAAGATTCGGGGGACAGAAGTCTCTGTTCCGGCACGCCGCCGGGACGGGGAATTGCCCCCGGAAGGCATCTCCATCAACACCACCGCCATCTTCATCGCCGCTGCTGTCTCCCATGATGAGGAGGGAGTAGTTCTCCCCCGAGGCTAAGGGCTGTACCGGTAGCTATGTGGTTCATCTATCTCTCCCATGGTGTGATCTTTATGTGATCATGAGCTTTGTATCACTATTACTATGTGCTACTCTAGTGATGTTATTAAAGTATTCTATTCCTCCTCCATGATGTAATGTTGACAGTGTGTGCATCATGTAGTACTTGGCGTAGGTTATGATTGTAATCTCTTGTAGAGTTAACTATTACTATGATAGTATTGATGTGATCTATTCCCCCTTTCATAGCTTAAAGGTGACAGTGTGTATGCTATGTTAGTACTCGGTCTAAATTGCAACGGTCTATTATGCACTCTAGAGGTTACTTAAATATGAATTCTGAATGTTGTGGAGCTTGTTAACTCCGGCTTGAGGGAGCTCTTGTAGCCCTACACAATGAATGGTATTTGTTATCCAACAAGAGAGTGTATGTAGCACAAGTGAGGAGAAGTTATTTATTTATTTATGTGATCATTGTTGAGAGTGTCCACTAGTGAAAGTATGATCCCTAGGCCTTGTTTCCAAATAGCGAAACTCCGTTTATTTACTGTTCTACTGCATGTTTACTTGCTGCCATATTTATTTCAGATTGTTATTACCACTCATATTCATCCATATCACTTGCATTTTACTATCTCTTCGCCGAACTAGTGCACCTATACATCTGACAAGTGTATTAGGTGTGTTGGGGACACAAGAGACTTCTTGTATCGTAATTGCGGGGTTGCTTGAGAGGGATATCTTTGACCTCTACCTCCCCGAGTTCGATAAACCTTGGGTGATTCACTTAAGGGAAACTTGCTGCTGTTCTACAAACCTCTGCTCTTGGAGGCCCAACACTGTCTACAGGAATAGAAGCGTGCGTAGACATCAAGTATGCAAGATCACAAATAACATATGACAAGTATATAATCAATCTCAACCATAATATTCAATATTCATGAATCCCAGCAAACACAACATGTAGCATTACATAAAGATGATCTTGATCATGATAGGCAGCTCACAAGATCTAAACATGAAGCATAAAGTGGAGAAGACAACCATCTAGCTACTTCTATGGACCCGTAGTCCAGAAATGAACTACTCACGCGTCACTTCGGAGGCGGGCATGGCGATGTAGAGGCCTCCGGTGATGATCTCCCTCTCCGGCAGGGTGCCAGGAAGAGATTCAGAACCCTCCCGAGCTAGGGTCGGCGATGGCGGTCACGACGGAACTTTTCGTGGATGGAGGCTCGGGTATTTAGGTTTTTCCCGATCAGACGTATTTATAGGCGGAAGGGCAAGGTCGGTGGGCGCTCGAGGAGCCCACACCATGCCTAGGCGCGGCCAGGGGCTGGGCCACACCTAGGGGTGGTGTAGCCACCTCCTGGCTCAGCTCCGTCTCTACTCTCGACTCCGTCTTCTTTACAGTAAAATAGGAACTTCGACTTTCGTTTCGTCCAATTCCAATATTTACCGTACAACTTTTCTGAAATATACAAAAACAGCAGAAAATAGGGAATTGGCACTGTGGCATCTTGTCAATAGGTTAGTTCTAGAAAATGCATAAAAGTGCCATGAAGTGTAAACAAAACATATAGAAATTGGTGTAAAACAAGGATGGATCATAAAAAATTATGATACGTTTGCAACGTATCAGCATCCCCAAACTTAACTCCTGCTTGTCCTCGAGTAGGTAAGTGATAACAAAAATATTTTTTGAGGTGATATGAAGCCAACACAATCTTGATCAAGTTATTGTAGAAGTGTTGTGAGCTGGGATCAAAGTATTCTAAACGTAGACATGATAGATTTAATTCTAACAATAGAACTTAGCAACTATGTTACAACATGAGAAGTAACTCAAACAAAAGATAATGAATAATAGTGCACTGAAAGTGTTATCACCAGAATTTGACCGGATCAGAGGTGGGCCGCGATTGGAGATGGGCTTGAAGAATATACATAGAAGAAATGCATGAATCGGCCTTATATACCAAGTTTGGGCTAATTTGCCCGTGTATCTGTAATATAGTAGGATACGTGTCGATTAGACAGAGTTTGGGCTCGTGCCCGGTTGGGATTATTCCCACGTTAGAGAGTCTACGGACTCTAAATATGTATCTAGGGTTTATGAAATAAACAACAATCACGTTCACCACAAACCAATCTAGACGCATCGCCAACTCCCCCGTCTTGCGATTTAGGCAGCACACGTTTATTCGTCGTTCATATGTTGCTCGTGCTGAAGCCTTTTTGATGGCGAGCAACGTAGTTATCATAGATGTTTTAGGGTTAGCATTGTTCATCGTATCATATGCTATCGTCGTGCAACCCTTAGGCATCTAGCCGCCCTTACACCTATCTTGGGTGTAAGGGCGGCACCCCGCTTGATCATTATTTAGTAGATCCGATCCGTTATGATTGCTCCTTGTTCTTCAAGGATTAGTTTAATATCTGCATTGTTAGGCCTTACAAACGGGTCGAAGGATCCAGTGGCGCGTAGGGTGTAGTTTGCTAGCCCTAGACAGGATGTTCCGAGGATCAACTTCGTGTTGGTTTTTAGGCCTTGTCTAGGGTCGGTTTACGATCACCGTGCGTGGCCGCCGAGCTCGATCACGAGTAGGATGTTCCGATTATGCGGTGAAAACCCCAAATCGTAGTAGGTCGTTTTAGCTTTATCTTGATCAAGCGGGACCACCATCTGATCGTACACCTCGTACGCATCATGGGTGGATCGGCTCTTTGAGCCGATTCACGGGATAACCTAAGAGGCGATCGAGGCTCGTATTTAATGTTTACGTGTATGCCATGCAGGAAACTAAGCGAGGCATCATCCAACACCTTCCTGACCAGGTATAGGTCAGGTGGCACGCCCTTGCATCGGCATCGGACGTGCGTGCCGAAGGCTTTGCGGGCCGTCGCTCGGAGGGACCAGGGGCCAGCCGTAGTCCCGGGAGATTCCCGGCTCTACGGTGTTGCCCGTCGCTGCCCGCCGGTGGGTTTCGACCGCAACACATTCCGGCACGCCCGGTGGGACAATCTTCGACATCAACCGCATCGCCATCTACATCCGAGATGGCGGAAGGCACTCCCGTCAAGTACGAGGATCCGGCCGAGGAGCTCAAGAAGAAGCATGACGAGATCAAAGCGGTCCTCGAAGCCGACCTCATCGGCTCTTTTCACGGAACCCGCTCACATGGCATCGGGTGGAAAGGGTTCTCACCTGAGGCGCGCTCGATGGAGTGGACCTGTCCACCCCGTCGGAAGAACGCACCGAGTCGGCTGCGTCAGGAGATTAACTTCATGGTGGCTCATTCGCTGCACCGCCATTCTGAGAGTCTGGTGAACACTTTGGAGCGTGTCGCTCTCCGCGTGATCCAGGAACTCATGAGCCATCAGTATTCTCCGTCAGGACCAGCTCTGGGGACTTACCAAGGAGAGATGCCACTCCAGTCCCGTCCACCGCTGCCGTTCGCGTTGGCAGCACCAGAAGTGCCGAATTCACCGGCATCCGCCGTTAACATGGTGGAGCGCACTTACCATGGAGGGTGCCGGCCAAGACTCTCGTTCAACATCAACATGGTAGGGCTCGGGCACCACCCTGGTAAGGACAGAGACGAGGGCAGCTGCTCTCACAGCGAAGACAAGGAGGAAGCTGTTCCACGCAATCGGCCCCGACACTTCCCAAAAATCTACGGACAAACGTTGCGAAACCTTCCTTGAGCGATTCAATCAACATGGAGACCGATCCCAGCAATCGGCCAAGATGATCCTCGCCATACGTTCTGCCTGTGTTCAACGTCGATCTAATGGGCAGCGGTTTTACGTCGGCTGATGAGCTGGAAGAAGTCAACATTGGTCCTAACGGAGCCGACGTTCAGATACAGTGCCTTAGCTAACTACAGAGCCGATATCCGCAGTTACCTGGCAGATTCGGCTCGGGGGGGCACCTAGTCAGAGGAATATGTGCGATACATGTGCAGTGAAATATTGGGGGCCGATGAAAAGATCGGCGAGTAAAAAAAAATATTGGGGGCCGATGAAAAGATCGGCCAGTAAAAAAAAAAAGAGAAAAGATCAGTACATATAAAAAGCCGATGCACGGCCGTCGACTTCAGAATGTAAAAAGCCGATGCACGGCCATCGACTTTAGACAAGTTCAGCAAAACATTCGTCAGTTTGCACAAAGAGGCTCTACTGAAGAAAAGCGTCGAGGGCGTGAAGGGCATCGGCACGGATTCGATCCACCTCGGCGATCTCAGCCTCGTCGTCCTCGTCTCTCCCCATCACCAGCTGACTGCTCAGGGCATGAATTTCAGCCAGATCGGTCTTCAGATCGGCTGTGAGGCCTTTTGCTTCCTCTTGAGAGCGAGCGATGAGGGTTTCCTTGTCTTGGATAAGTTGTTTGGTCTCCCTGACCCTCTGTTCAAGGTCCTCCAGTTCCTTGCGCAAGGTCTCGAGTTCGACACTATGGGTAGAAGTGTCGGTTTTGGCGTCTAAAGCTGCCTTCTTCTCGTTGAGCCGTTGACATTTGTCTGCAATATCGGCTCTCAACGGGAGCTGGGCGCGGCGAAGAGTAATTCTTTGACGAGCCGATTGCACCCTTGACCTGAAAACCGACAAAGTCACAGCCGGCCAAAGCTTAACCTGCAGCGTCACCGGGAGATGGGGTTGGATGTCTTCGAGGATGCCTTTGATTGCCTCGGGATTTTCGACCAGGGTCTCGACCGAGGAGGAGAGCAAAACCTTGAGACGCTGGAGCGGGCCATGGACCGCGCTAGGGCTTGGCTCTTCACCTGCTTTGGAAGTAGCTGGCTCGATGGAGTCAGGATCGAACATCAGCAAGCTTGAAGGATCACAACCCTGACAGACGAACAAGAGCAGTATGAGCATACAACAAAGGAAAAGGGTAGGCCCGAGAGAGTGGAGCGTACCTCTCCCAAAGAAGGAAGGGCAACCAATGTTGTGACGATCGGCTTTGCGGTGGATCGGGCCGGTTAGCCACTTGGTCGGCCACGCTCGGCGAGTTGGTTAGGCCGAGTGTGGCAGATGGCATCGGTACCTCTTCAACGTCCCCGCTAGAGGTCCCATTAGTCTGCAAAGGAAATGGTGAGCCAATCCAATTAGCAACGGGACGGTGTGGAATATGAGCTGTTGAGGTAATTACATTTGAAACTTCCTGGCTCGGCGAGGAGACTCGTGGGTCTTTGCGAGCCCTTTTGACGCATCGACGCTTCAGGCGTGACCCCGTTTTGATCAGAGCTTGAAGGTCAGCAGGCTCGGGAGTCGACCTTTTCCTAGAAGCCGACGCTGGCGAGGCCGTCTGGCTCTGTGTGGTGGATCTCTCTGAATCGCCCGGGGAGGAGTCCCTTGGGCTGGACTGTGCTCCCTCACTGGAGTTCTCTTCAGTGGAAGTCTGAAAGAAGAGGTACAACCATGTTACAAAGATTGGGAAGGCAAATGTGTTTGGTCAAGACACGAGTCAGCTTACATGCAAGCTTGCTTGGACAGGAGCTTTGCGCTTCAGGGTTTTTCTGACAGCTACTTTCCTCACTGCCTTCCTCGCCTGGGTTGAGGCTCGGGGGGCAACTGACCCCGAGGATGCTTTACTCTTGGGAGCCGATTTCGGTGAAATCGGTTGGCTCTGCATTATGACCTTCTTCAAGGGCGGTGAGCTCTGACAGAAGAGAACTACCGGAGCTGGTGGAAGGAACTCAAATGGGGAACCGTCGGCTTGTGTGGGCTCTGGGCCATCCTGTTGCTGCCAAGGAATAAAGTCAGGTTACACACAATCATCATGAGCCATTGCAGGTAATTTATATGTAATGGTACCTAGTGTGCAGGAACGTCATATTCAGCATCAAGTTGCTTCAGCAACGGTCCTAGAGCTCTTCTGAAGGCGTGAGTCTTCCACATCGACCACCAGGTCTCGAAGCCATCGGTAGTGGTGGTAAAACGGAGGTTATGAGGAATTGGAATGGCCAGAGCGTCAAAGAAGGTATAGCACCTTTGGCCAGTAATAATGTCAGGCAATTCAGCCCTGCTTTGTCGTCAGGTGATGGAGAAAGAAGTGTGGGGGCACTTGCCCGAGGCCAAGCTGCCGGGCTACTACCACCGGTTGGTAAGACTCGTAACCAGGCTTTATGATCCTGTTTGAGGTACTCATGCCAACTGGGAGAAAGCAAGGACGGATCATGATAGAGTACAGGTGCTGGGTGCTGGCGTCATCGGCAAGGCTGTCTAATCGGAAGGAGACTGGGTTCTCAAAGATTTCCGATTCAGTATAGGGGAAGAACAAGGGGTTGTCTAGGCCTTGGAAGAAAATCCTGAACCACTCTGCTGCTTCCTTGGGGATCAGCCTCGCTGCTCGGGAGACCGTACGAGCTTGGCCATAGCTAGTGCATCGGATTTCCTTCCCATTCGCATCTGGGAAGGTGCAGGTGGCCAAAGGTGGGAAATTTGGGATTTGGCTTTGAAAGTACAATTGAGCCCATAACTGAATAAACCACCAGGGGCCTCCTGTTTTGACTGTCCTTTGGGAGAACAGTTTGACGGACATCAGTTGAAGAGATCGATAGACTTCTCCAAGGAGCAGTTTTCCAAGGCCAAGTTGAGTACCTTTGGCGAGCTCATAGGCCAGGGAGAGGTAGTTCTTGGTTGGGGCGAGTGAAGGACCACAAAATATGAAGTGCTCCAGCCAGAAGTTCAAGAAAGCCGTGTGCTCTCTTTTCGTCACGGGGCCTTTGGTTTTCATATAACGCTCGAGGTAGGCACCCCGGCTTGTGCACTCGTTTTGGAGGAAAGGGTGAAAGGGACCTTTGGCAATTTAAAGGCGAGAGGGGCTTGGGGATGAAATGTCTAGGCCCGTGATCATGGCCACGTCCGACGAAGTTGGTGTCATGGGGCCATGGCCGAACATGAAGCGGTTCGGTGCATCGGACCAAAAGTAGCCGATGGTTTTCAAGATGTTCTCGTTCTTTTCGAGAGGAGACAGTGATAATGATAAGACATCGGCTATCCCTATCGAGTCCCAGGTAGCATAGTGTGTTTTAGACACTCTACTGTACCATGCCACCCAACCTTCGTGAGGATTAGGCCAGGCTCGCGGGCGGTCGGCCCGGAAGTCGGATCTAAATTCCGATTCACGAAGGGGATCCTATTGGCCTCGCATGAGATTAGGTGAGCGGGACTCTCGGAAGAACGGGGGCCGAGACACATAGAGTTTGGGAGAGAAGGGTGCGGCAGCAGGATGTCTGAAACCTAAAATTGATGATGGAATAGAACATTAATTCAGGTGTTTGCTGTTTACTCCTAACATTGAGTCGCATGGCGAGGAGGCTGTTGAGGATTACCTTCAGACCGGAGACCATGGCGTTGGCGTTGGATGATTCGGCCATATGACGCGTTGAGGAATTGGGACGGCGCGGCTGAGATCTGAGATTCGTGGAGCTGCTTGGACGGTGATTTGGGGATCTGAGTTTGCTTTCTCAGGTAGAGGGCGCAGGTTACCGTTTGAAGGAGCGGTTAGGTTGGCCTTACTCTTGTTTTATCGTAGAGGCTGATGTGATACCATCGGCTCTTTTGGGGAATGCTTGACTTTGACTATCGGCAAAGTTGAATGAAGACATTCCTTCATTTTAAGAAGGATTTTTTAGATTGGTGATAAAGTCAAGGAGGCAAGACGCCACGACATGACCTTCGAAAGAAAAGTAGAGTGGTTTTGAAATTATCATTACCAAAACCAGGGGGGCATGTGTTATCACCAGAATTTGACCGGATCAGAGGTGGGCCGCGATTGGAGATGGGCTTGAAGAATATACATAGAAGAAATGCATGAATCGGCCTTATATACCAAGTTTGGGCTAATTTGCCCGTGTATCTGTAATATAGTAGGATACGTGTCGATTAGACGGAGTTTGGGCTCGTGCCCGGTTGGGATTATTCCCACGTTAGAGAGTCTACGGACTATAAATATGTATCTAGGGTTTATGAAATAAACAACAATCACGTTCACCACAAACCAATCTAGGCGCATCGCCAACTCCCCCATCTCGAGGGTTTCTTCCGGGTAAGCACCATGCTGCCTAGATCGCATCTTGCGATCTAGGCAGCTACACGTTTATTCGTCGTTCATGTGTTGCTCGTGCTCGAAGCCTTTTTGATGGCGAGCAACGTAGTTATCATAGATGTTTTAGGGTTAGCATTGTTCATCGTATCATATGCTATCGTCGTGCAACCCTTAGGCATCTAGCCGCCCTTACACCTATCTTGGGTGTAAGGGCGGCACCCCGCTTGATCATTATTTAGTAGATCCGATCCGTTATGATTGCTCCTTGTTCTTCAAGGATTAGTTTAATATCTGCATTGTTAGGCCTTACAAACGGGTCGAAGGATCCAGTGGCGCGTAGGGTGTAGTTTGCTAGCCCTAGACAGGATGTTCCGAGGATCAACTTCGTGTTGGTTTTTAGGCCTTGTCTAGGGTCGGTTTACGATCACCGTGCGTGGCCGCCGGGCTCGATCACGAGTAGGATGTTCCGATTATGCGGTGAAAACCCCAAATCGTAGTAGGTCGTTTTAGCTTTATCTTGATCAAGCGGGACCACCATCCGATCGTACACCTCGTACGCATCATGGGTGGATCGGCTCTTTGAGCCGATTCACGAGATAACCCGAGAGCCGATCGAGGCTCGTATTTAATGTTTACGTGTATGCCATGCGGGAAACTAAGCGAGGCATCATCCAACACCTTCCCGACCGGGTATAGGTCAGGTGGCACGCCCTTGCATCAGCATCGGACGTGCGTGCCGAAGGCTTTGCGGGCCGTCGCTCGGAGGGACCAGGGCCAGCCGCAGTCCTGGGAGATTCCCGGCTCTACGGTGTTGCCCGTCGCTGCCCGCCGGTGGGTTTCTGACCGCAACAGAAAGCAACTATTTGTTTTTGAGCATAGATAAAACATAGCAAAGTGGTATTGAGCTTGTCCTTTATGAAGTAGCAAAACATAAATGCTAGGACACCTTTAAAGTTCGAAGGATGACTAGATACAAGTAACTTGAGAACAAGTAATAACATAATCATGAATCAATCAATAGTAAATTTTGGGACTATGCATATTATACTCAGAATGACAACTATGCTCTCTTAATTGGTGCATAAAGTAAGAAGATGAAGACTCAACATAAAAGTAAAATAATGGCCCTGCACAGAGGGAAGCAAGATTACTCATGTGCTAGAGCTTTTTATTTTGAATACAATAGGGCTGTTGAAAATATATTTTGAGAAGTATGTATGTCTATGTCAACGAATGGCATCAAATGATCTATCATCCTTTCATGTTTAATGGCTTCAAGAGCGGCTCCCATAGAGAGAACAATAAAGTTCCTCTTTTCCTTTGTTTGAACAAGCTAGGTTCATGATTTCTCAAGTACATAGTATTAGGAGGTTTTGGTTATTGGTTCAATTTATATTTTAGTGGGTTGGGCACCCGCGCCTCCTATTTTTGCAATATTAAGGACTAGCACATTATGCATGCTAGTCAAAGTGTGAAGCCAAAATAAACATGAAAGAGATAATAAAGCATCCAACACTTCCTCATGAGCTAAAACAGGAACACAAAACAGGTAATAATTATTTGAAGGTTTAAAGGTAGCACACAAGCAATTCACTTTGGAGTGGCGGTGAAATACCACATATAGGTAGGTATGGTGGAGACAATTGGAAAACTTTGGTTTTTGGGAGTTGGATGCACGAGTAGAGCTCATACTCAGTACATGTGATGGATAACAAAAGACTAGGAGCGACCAACTAAGAGAGCAATAATGGCCATAATCATGCATATCAATAAAAAATTATTAATCAAAGCATAAAAGTGATATTACAAGTCAACAACTAGATGATCATAGAGGCTTTAGGTGACTGGTTTTGTAACACCCCAACTTTTGCAACCTTATTTGTCCAAAGTGCAAAAATCAGGGGGAACAAAGACTTTTTAAGTTTTGCTTGTGTTTGATTGAAGTGTTGTTTGACTTTGTTTGATCAGTGATGTTTGCTGTATAGTCCTAAGTGAATTATCTCAACCCACATCTTCAAGTCACAAGAAAAACCCTTAAGCTGTGGCCACTCTTGTATTACCTTAGCATCCTCTCTTCTAAGGTATTTGAACTTTTTGACAAAATACAAAACTTATTTTTATTTCCACTTGCCTCCAGCAAAACTTCTTCTCAGAAAAATTTACTTTTAAAAAATTGCTCACTTGGTCACCTCTGATCATAGTATAAAACAAGGGTTTCTAAAATTATTTTTGATACAAAATATCTGCCAAATGGTTTACCCTTACTTTGTGTGACTTCAAAATTTTACAAACTATTTTATATGCAGGTTTTGGTTTCCTAGAACAAGATGGAATGATCCTCATTTTATTCTACTTTAACTATGGGTCATTCTACTCTACCTCCTAAAACCTTCTCTCTTTCTAAAACTTTCCAAAGAAAAAAGTTTTCTTATCTAGTTTAAATCTAATAAAGGCCATATGCAACAAAGATCAATTTTAGGACTATTTGATCTATGATCAAATATCCATGGCATTTTTATTTCCATTAGTACATCTCACTGATCCATCTCTTGACTTCTCTACTCCACTCAGCCATGACCTTCGTAGAGTATCATTTGATTAATCAAATGATTAATTTCCAGTTCCACTTATAACTCATTCTTTTTATCCACTCAGATCATTCTATAGTCCTTTCTTGACACGACCATCTCATATCTTGGTGTATTTATATACATCATTCTTCTTGTGGCAACCCTGGATCTCAACATGACCTCTTTGTCTTATGCCTAAAAACCCAACACTCAGTTGGCATGGTTTATATTGAAGCTTATTGCATCCTAGTGACTAGTGTGTGACCTTGTTATTATTGTGTTGTTTGCTAATGCTTGAACCGCTTATCTTTACTTATTTTGTATGGTTGCTTGTGTAGTTGAACTTGTTAGGAGAAGTTGTTGTGTTAGTGTGACTCAACAAAACCATCCCAACTCATTTACACCAAGCCTCATGAAAATAATTGATGCTATGACCCTCTTCTCAAAAACCCCCAACCTCATTCGTTTCTCATTCTTGATAACCCATTTTGGGAAGGCCATTGTTTCATTTTGGTAGAACCCTATGGCCTCATGCCCCCTCAAAAATTTAGGCATTTTCAAAAACCTTTGTTTTAGTTAGTGTTGATGGTGATCAATATTGATCTCACTGCCAAGTAAGATTTTGCTCAAAACTCTTTTGAACTTATTTTATATGCAGACCTTGTTTCTTTTGCAAAGTGGATATTCTCAGTACTCATTCAACTATGAGTCACTCTTTTCAGAAATCACAATCTTCTCTTGGTCAACAAAACAATATTCTATAATAGTTTTCAAGCTTTATTTTCAAACAAATAGTAAGGTTTATGAAAATCATCACCAAAACTTAAATGGAGTGCTGACCCTGGGTCAACCAAACTGACAACGTGTAGCCCCTCTAAAACTAAAGCCCTAAAGCACTCAAACTCTGAATATTAACACTTTTACTTGAAAGTGTTGATTTCAGTTCAGAGGAAACAATTTTCGGATCAGTATGAGGCCCTGACTTTCGACCTCTCCCACCTGCTCATTTGTGCATCGTATATATTAGTTTGTAAAATTCTTAGTACGTTGGAGAAAGAATCAACCCATTCGGCCACCCATCTGCTCCCGGGGAAAAAGGTGAAAATTGGTTGATCGCATCGAACTTCAGAAAATGACCTTCGGGTCCGTCTACAGCCTCGACTTTGAGCCTCCCCCATGCCATCGTTCCTCCACCATTAATTCCTCTGTAAAATTCTTTGGGAATCCGGTACCTTCCTCTGTAACCTAGGGAAAGAATCAACTTCTTTCGTGATCTATATAGATCAGGAATAAAATACCAAATCTGCCCGATCTCAAAACCGAGTGTGTCAACGACCGGGACTCGCGAGCCCGATCGACTAAGAAGCCCTGGAAAGTCGCCTCCCACCCCGCGCTGTCCTCGCGTCGCTTCCGTTGTCGCCATCAAGCCCCACGGTGAGCATCCGTTCTCGGCAGCGCCGCCCGCGTTCAGTCGCCGCGGAAGGGCGCAACCTACTGGAGCCGTCCGCATCAGGCGATTTACAAAAAATAACCCTTTGTTGCAACTATAGCACAGAACTAACCCTCCGGATAAACTATTTCACACATCTAACCGTTTTGTGTGGCGCCCCTCTTGGCGTCCGTGCCGGCGGCGCCACTCTCCCAGCCGATGTGGCGCCCTCGACGCTGAGCTGGTGCGCCGATCCGACGTGGCAGGATGTGTGGCGCCGCTTCCATAGGCGCCACACATGTACTTGTAATTGCCCAAAACATACTGTAAAATCGTCTGGGACTTAGTCATTTTGGTGACGCTGTTTGTGTGGCGCCGACGCCACGGGCGCCACACATCCACTTAAGTGTGGCGCCCAGCCCGACCCAGCCTTCTTTTTCTCACTTCTCTGTTTCTTCAAGACTGAGGGGCGGCTGGCGGTTCCTCCTCCTCCCCCCTTCCCCCCAACAAATCGGCCACGAATTCGTCAGATCTGACCGGCCAATCTCTTTCCCATCCATTCCTCAAGGTAATCCCCTTCGAATCCTTCACATTCATCCACTAATTTCATAGATCTTCCTAGATTTGTACATGAACTCTAGACATGGAAACTAGATTTGAAATGGCTATGTATGTGTTGAAATGGCTATGTATGTGTTGAATGTGTATGTGTAGGAACCCTAGATATGTATGTATCCTAGATTTGTGGAGGAACCCTAGAAATCAAATTTCATGAATGTGTATGTGTAGAAAACCTAGATATGATGTATCCATATTTGTGTTACATATGACCATTATTTATGATGGAATAACTCATATTTGTTAGGAATGGCTCATAATATGGTTTTTTATCCCTAGATAAGTATGTATATGTATGTATGTGATGTATATGTGATGGCTTATTTGGATATATTCTCATGTATGTGTTGCTCATATTTGTTAGGAATGGCTCATAATATGGTGTATTTGTGTAAACATGTAGGATGGTGTGGCTTCTAGATCAAGAGTATGATAGGGATCACCGGGCTTTTCATATGACGGAGAGAAGAACGGATCTTCACCCTTTGAAGATTCGTTACCATGGCACAGTGGATATGGCGTATGACGAGAGGTACACGGAGTTCATCGAGCCTACCGGTCTTCTCCCGTTCATATCGCTTGTAAGACGTGGGGAGCCAAACATGAACGCCGCGGCACTCACCGCCCTTGTCGACCGGTGGAGGCCGGAGACGTATACCTTCCACTTGAGGGCCGACGAGATGACCCCTACTCTTCAGGATGTTTCCATGATCCTTGGACTTCCTATTCAGGGCGAGTCACTGTGTATGAACACAACTTCTGATGAGTGGCGCCGACAGATGGAGGACCTTATTGGCATGGCTCCTCCGCCGCCAGAAGATAAAAAGGATAGAGCTCCCGCCGGCGCACCTTTCGCTTGGATTAGGCTTAACTTTGGACAATGCCCTCAAGGGGCCAACATGGACACTCTCAGGACGTACACCCGCGTGTACTTGTGGTACATGATTTCGAGGACTCTCTTTCCTGACAGTGGTGGGAAGCTGGCCCATTGGTGTTGGTTCAAGGCACTTACAGTGTTGGAGCACCGGTGGAGTTGGGGAACATCGGCACTTGCCTACCTCTACCGGCAGGTGATGATTTGTTGTATGTACTATTCTTCTATAGTAGTGTGCTAGACAAAGTACTAACCAAATGTCTTATGTACGCAGTTGGACGAAGCTTTTCGTAGGACTGGGAGCGGCGGTATTGGTGGATGCTTGCTCCTACTTTCCGTATGGAGCTGGGACCGCCTATCAGTTGGGCGGCCCAGGATACTCAACGAGAGGCCATGGCCTCATCAGCGGAACAACCTTGAGCCCACTTGGGCATACCTTTGGGACAATGTCTCCGAGATGACGAGCGATCCAAAGATCATGTACATGCACTACACTGAGGAGTTGGACACTCTTACCGCTGAGCAGGTAACCGATCACTCTTTTGCAATCCGAGTTCATAAATTCTACTAGCATGCTGCAAATTCTGAAATATTTGTATGCTGCAGGTGGATTGGGAGCCATATGGTACCTACTACCATATTGGCGCGGGGATGCCTGACCTCAACCACAAGTGCCTTGAGGAGGCGCGGTTCTGGCGTATACGCTGCCCACTCATATGCATGTGACTTGTTGAATACCACCAGCCGCACAGAGTGATGAGACAGTTTGGGCTGTATCAGGAGTGCCCACCTCAGTGGCAAGACACGAACCACGCGCTTCATAGGTAAACTTCTGGAATCATGCGATGGAAGATTCTTGATTGAAGAGGTTGTTGCGGTCAGAAACCCACCGGCGAGCAGCGACGGGCAACACTGTAGAGCCGGGAGGCCCCCAGGACTGCGGCTGGCCCTGGTCCCTCCGAGCGACGGCCCGCAAAGCCTCGGCACGCACATCCGATGCTGATGCAAGGGCGTGCCACCTGACCTATACCTGGTCAAGAAGGTGTTGGATGTGCCTCGCTTAGTTTCCTGCACGGCATACACGTAAACATTAAATACGAGCCTCAATCGGCTCTCAGGTTGTCCTGTGAATCGGCTCAAGGAGCCGATCCACCCATGATACGTACGAGGTGTACGATCAGATGGTGGTCCTGCTTGATCAAGATAAAGCTAAAACGACCTACTACGATTTAGGGTTTTCACCGCATAATCGGAACATCCTACTCGTGATTGAGCCTGGCGGCCACGCACGGTGATCGTAAACCGACCCTAGACAAGGCCTAACTTACCAACACGAAGTTGATCCTCGGAACATCCTGTCTAGGGCTAGCAAACTACACCCTACGCGCCAGTGGATCCTTCAACCCGTTTGTAAGGCCTAACTATGCAGATATTAAACTAATCCTTGAAGAACAAGGAGCAATCATAACGGATCGGATCTACTAAACAATGATCAAGCGGGGTGCCACCCTTACACCCAAGATAGGTGTAAGGGCGGCTAGATGTCTAAGGGTCGCACGACGATAGCATATGATACGATGAACAATGCTAACCCTAAAACATCTATGATAACTACGTTGTTCTCCATCAAAAAGGCTTCGGCACGAGCAACGCATGAACAACGAATAAACGTGCGCTGCCTAGATCGCAAGATGCGAGCTAGGCAGCATGATGCTTACCCGGAAGAAACCCTCGAGACAAGGGAGTTGGCGATGCGCCTAGATTGGTTTGTGGTGAACGTGATTGTTGTTTATTTCATAAACCCTAGATACATATTTATAGTCCGTAGACTTTCTAACGTGGGAATAATCCCAACCGGGCACGAGCCCAAACTCTATCTAACCGACACGTATCCTACTATGGTACAGATACACGGGCAAACTAGCCCAAACTTTGTATACAAGGCCGATTCATGTATTCCTTCTATGTATATTCTACAAGCCCATCTTCAATCGCGGCCCACCTCTGATCCGGTCAAATTCTGGTGATAACACATGCCCCCCTGGTTTTGGAAATGACAATTCCAAAATCATTATGCTTTTCCTTCGTCGGGTCATGTCGTGGCAGAGCAAAACTGCCGAAGAATCTTTCATCATTTCGCCTCGCCTCCTTGGCTTCTCTGCACGAATTGATAGTTTCGGCATCACGTCCTCGAGAACCGTCATGGCATTAAATCTCCACTACACCCCCTTTATTTATCTGTGCCGAACGGTTCGCCACTTCATCCCCTTGCTCTGTTCTGACCATCAGCACCCAAAAAACCCTTTTTCCCTGTAGCGATGTCTTCATCTTCCTCCACCTCCTCGGGCCTCTCCTTCCAATCACTCGTCGGGCCAGAAGGTGACTTACCTCTGACCGATGGGGAGGACAACCTCGGGTTCCTCATCGAAGGGAAGCTGATGAGCGAGAGCGAAGACGACCTCCACTCCTGGGCGAACCCCACCTCCTCCGACAAGGAGGAGGAAGAAGAAGAAGTAGAGGAGAAAGAGGAGGAGGGTGATTCCTCCTCCTCCGTCGGGTATCCGCCGGCGAAGCGCTCCCGCGCGTGGGCGGACTGCGAGAACGACGACGACGATGAGGAAGGAGAGGAAGAGGAGGAGGATGATTCCTCCTCTTCCGCTGGGTATCCGCCGGCGAAGCGCTTCCGCGCTTGGGCGGACAGCGAGGATGATGATGATGACGAGGAAGAAGAGGCTCCGGCCGAGGGCTGGGGCAGCAGCGACGAGGATTTCTCCGGAAGTAGCGCCGGCGGCAGCTCCGATGCCGACGACGAGGCTAGCGAGGATTAGCAATGTAGGATTAGTAGTCCCTGAGCAATCGGCTCTTCTTTTGTTCTTCCTTTCTTGAGCAATCGGCTCTTCACTGTAAAAATCCTCTCTTATTAATGAAGAAGAAATTTCTCAGCTGATTTTGTCCTTTTACCAATTTTGCCGATTGCTAAGATAAGTTAACAAATCAAGAGCCGATGGTAGTGCATCGCTATGGTCTCCTTCCAGCAACTCTAATGATCTGGCTCTGCAACAACCCACCACTTCCGAAGGGACTTATGATGCAGGGTCAGCCGATGACACTCCAATCGGCTTTCAAAACAGAGTGCCTACCAAATCCGCTGCCCCCCGAGCCTCAGTCAAGGCGAGAACGGTGGTGAGGACATACAGTTCAGACAAACGGACCCGAACTTGAGCGAATCTGAGCAATCTTGCACCATCGATCACCTTTTTTTCCGTTGAAAACCGATATTGAAGGCGAAACATCACGGCTTAACCAACAAAGGATTGGAAGTCCTCAAAGAGAAGGTTCTGGTACTAAATCGGCTTATTGTCGCTGAAGAAGCTCTCACTGTTCACTCCCTCCAGGAAGTAGAAGGCCATCCGCGTCTTGAACACGCAGCGGGTAGATCCTGTGTAATTTGTGCTAGAGTCGATGGCCGTGCATCGGCTTTGTTCCTTAGCTCTAAAGTCGATGTCCGTGCATCGGCTGTATATCATGAGAATTTTTTTTACGGGCCGATTTTTCTATCGGCCCCCAATGTTTCACTGCACATGTATCGCACATGTTCATCTGATTAGGTGCCCCCCGAGCCGATTCTGCCAGGTAGCTGCTGAAATCGGCTCTGTGGTTAGCCAAGGCACTATATGTGAACGTCGGCTGTTAGGACCAATGTTGACTTCTTCCAGCTCATCAGCCGACGTAAACCCATTGCCCATTAGATCGATGTTGAACCTAGGCAGAATGTATGGCGAAGATAATTTTGGCCGATTGCTGGAATCGGCCTCCATGTTGAATTGCTCAATGAAGGTTTTGCAATGTTCCTTCATAGATCTTTGGGGCCGATCACATGGATCGGCATCACCACGTTTGTCCATAGATGTTGCTCTTGTTACACGGTCAGGCCGGTGGATAAAACCAGCCTAACCCCGTCCTTTGTCACGTCGATGCGCTCGCGATCGTCCAAATTGATGCCCGAGAGTGGCTCTTGGCCTGATGTCTCCCAAACGTTCATGCCGGCCGTTGAAATCTCGGCTGAATCATCGCGTGGACGACTTCTACTTCATCTCCATCCCACTGTATTAGGCATTAGTGCATCGTGGATGGAATGCAACGATTGGCGTGGATCCAATCTCTCCCTAGTAGGACAGACATAGGTGCTCTTGCTCGTCGACAATAAGAACGTCGTAGGGACGGTTTTCCTTCCTACGGTCGGATCCACGTTCGGAACACCTTGTGCGTCGGATGCTTGGCCGTTGAAATCGCTCGGTGTCACATTGGTCTTGATCGGATCCGAGCTAGAGCGTCCCAACCGACGTAGCATGGAGTATGGCATGATGTTGATCGCCGCTCCGGTGTCCACCGAGCGTCCTGTTGACGAGGCTGCCCATTGATGTAGCCTCGCAAGTACGGGGCCTTGAGATGCCCGTAGCTTCTTTCTCGTGGCTTCTCAAAGATGACCGGCCGTGGGCCGCAGATCAAGTTGTGCCACAGGTGCTTCGTCTAATCTCGGAGCACTAAACTCCGTTGGAAGGATGAACACCATGTTTGTGCCGGCCGATGTCTCATCATCGGCTTTCTTTTGTCCGGGGCGCCACTCTTTCCTTTGTGGCCGACCTTCTTCGTCCGGGGTTCGCTGAATTTTAGCGGCCGGATCGGGCCGCGCCTTCCTCAACGTGTGCGGGTATAACCTTTCGGCTTCCTCCAAACTACGTAGTCGTCGAACCCTTCGCTTTTGGGAACGGCTGAGCCCATCAGGGCACCACCTTGGCCGATGATACTTGTCTTCTTCTTCATCATCGTCCTCTAGTTCCTCGAGATCTTCTGCCCGAGCGGACTCAGCGTGCTTGTTCCGAGGTGGGAGAGGCCCTAGACGTTTGAACACGGACACGTTAGCTGCATCCTTCTTCTTCTGTCTACATTCTGGGCAGTTGCCGATTGTAGGCAATCGGCTCATTCCTGAATCCCAGCGAGTGTACGAAGAAGGGGCAGTCCCAGTGCCTATCCATGTCGTCTTGCTCTCTCGACTTTTCCTTGGCGTGGCGCTCATATCTCTCCTCGTCGCGATCATGCCGACGGTGCCTCCTAGCGTCCCTAGCCAGACGATCTCTTTCATCATCGTCATTGTATCGCCGGCGTTGGTCATATTGACCCACATACTTGTTGAGGAGGTGATCAGAGAGAGGTCGCTGATATCTTACGTTCCTCACTTCTCCCTCTGTGATGTAGCGCTTGCCATCGTGACGGAGCCAATCGCGTGGAGCGGCTTCCTCTGTGTCCTTGCTATGAGAGCAGCTGCCCTCATCTCCGTCCTTACCAGAGTGGTGCCCAGGTCCTACCATGTTGATATTGCACGAGAATCCTGGCTGGCACCCTCCATGGTAATTTCACTCCACCATGTTAACGGCGGGGAAGGGGTGCGTGTCGACCTTCATGGCGTATTGGCTGAAAATTAGCCGCCCTTGTTCTATCGCCATTTGGACCTGCTGACGCCACACCCTGCAGTCGTTGGTGGCGTGGGTGAACGTGTTATGCCACTTGCAGTATGGCTTTCCGTTCAGCTCCTGCACCGTGGGGATCTTGTGGCCTTCGGGTAACTTTAGTCTGCTTCTCTTTGAGTAAGAGGTCGAAAATCTGCTCAGCTTTGGTCACGTCGAAGTCAAACCCTTTTGGAGGACCTTGTGGCTTAACCCATTTACAGGACACGGGGCTTGCCCCCGAGTCCATTCAGCCACTGCTACCTCTTGATCTCCCGCAGCACCTTCATCTTCATCTGCCTCAACCAGGACCACCGCACGCTTCAATTTATCCTGGTATACATGTGGGTGGCGTTGTTCATATGCTGACAGCTTCTGCACCATGTGCGCCAGTGAAGGGTAGTCTGCTTGGGAGGCTACGTCCTTGATCGATGATGAGAGACCCACCACCGCCAACTCGATCGCTTCTTTTTCGGTCACATGAACCGAGTAGCATCGGTTCCTAACGGTCTCGAAGCGCCGGACGTATTCGACACTTGTTTCCCGCGCTTCGTCGTACTTGTGCTAGATCGGCAATACCAGCCTCGGAAGCCTCTGAGTGATACTGCACGTGGAACTGCTCTTCCAACGGCTTCCAAGTCCGGATTGAGTCTGGTGGCAGCGATGTGTACCACCCGAAAGCCGATCCTGTGAGGGACTGTGCGAAGAACCTCACGCGCAGCTCGTCTGATGCTGAGATCGTGCCCAGCTGTGCCAAATATCGGCTCACATGCTCGATGGAGCTGGAACCATCTGATCCGTTAAACTTGGTGAAATCAGGGAGCCGATATTTGGGTGGTAGCGGGATCAACTCGTACTCGTTGGGGTACGGCTTGGAATAGCCGATTGCCCTCCTTTTCGGCATCATGCCGAATTGGTCTTTTAGGATTGTACAGATCTGATCCGCGGTGATGGCTGCAGGCGTCGAACTCTGAAGATTCGCCGGGGTGGCATACTTAGCCAGCCATGCTTGCTTTTCCAGCTCTGAGCCAACTGCAGGAGCTGAGCTCTGGAGGTTTATCGGAGTGGCATACTTAGCTAGCCATGTCTGCTTCTTAAGATCTGTTCCCGAAGTTCCTCCTGCTATTTCGGAAGTCCCTGCTGTTGCAGCCTGGTTCGAGAGTGCCCAGTTACTGCAGTCTGGCACGTATGCGCACGTGTATCCGTGAGGGATCTCCTTAGGCGCCTCATGCAAGAATTGGTAGTCACTAGGGTCACCACCGATCTTGTAGACGACGTATGCCAATGAACTCGGCACTTCTGGTGCTGCCAATGCGAACGGCAGCGGTGGACGAGACTGGAGTGGCATCTCTCCTTGGTGAGTCCCGAGAGCTGGTCCCGACGGAGAGTACTGATGGCTCATGATTTCCTGGATCACGCGCAGAGCGACACGCTCCAAAGTATTCACCAGGCTCTCAGAATGGCGGTGCAACGAATGAGCCACCATGAAGTTAATCTCCTGACGCAGCGACCTGGTGCGTTCTTCTGACGGGGTGGACAGGTCCACTCCATCGAGCGCGCCTTCAGGTGAGAACCCTTTCCACCCGATGCCATGTGAGCGGGTTCTGTGAAAAGAGCCGATGAGGTCGGCTTCGAGGACCGCCTTGATCTCATCATGCTTCTTCTTGAGCTCGTCGGTCGGATCCTCGTACTTGATCGGAGTGCCTTCCGCCATCTCAGATGTAGATGGCGATGCGGTTGATGTCGAAGATTGTCCCACCGGGCGTGCCAGAATGTGTTGCGGTCAAAAACCCACCGGCGAGCAGCGACGGGCAACACTGTAGAGCCGGGAGGCCCCCAGGACTGCGGCTGGCGCTGGTCCCTCCGAGCGACGGCCCGCAAAGCCTCGGCACGCACGTCCGATGCTGATGCAAGGGCGTGCCACCTGACCTATACCTGGTCAGGAAGGTGTTGGATGCGCCTCGCTTAGTTTCCTGCATGGCATACACGTAAACATTAAATACGAGCCTCGATCGGCTCTCAGGTTGTCCTGTGAATCGGCTCAAGGAGCCGATCCACCCATGATACGTACGAGGTGTACGATCGGATGGTGGTCCTGCTTGATCAAGATAAAGCTAAAACGACCTACTACGATTTAGGGTTTTCACCGCATAATCGGAACATCCTACTCGTGATTGAGCCTGGCGGCCACGCAAGGTGATCGTAAACCGACCCTAGACAAGGCCTAACTTACCAACACGAAGTTGATCCTCGGAACATCCTGTCTAGGGCTAGCAAACTACACCCTACGCGCCACTGGATCCTTCAACCCGTTTGTAAGGCCTAACTATGCAGATATTAAACTAATCTTTGAAGAACAAGGAGCAATCATAACGGATCGGATCTACTAAACAATGATCAAGCGGGTGCCGCCCTTACACCCAAGATAGGTGTAAGGGCGGCTAGATGTCTAAGGGTCGCACGACGATAGCATATGATACGATGAACAATGCTAACCCTAAAACATCTATGATAACTACGTTGCTCGCCATCAAAAAGGCTTCAGCACGAGCAACGCATGAACAACGAATAAACGTGCGCTGCCTAGATCGCAAGATGCGATCTAGGCAGCATGATGCTTACCCGGAAGAAACCCTCAAGACAAGGGAGTTGGCGATGCGCCTAGATTGGTTTGTGGTGAACGTGATTGTTGTTTATTTCATAAACCCTAGATACATATTTATAGTCCGTAGACTTTCTAACATGGGAATAATCCCAACCGGGCACGAGCCCAAACTCTATCTAACCGACACGTATCCTACTATGGTACAGATACACGGGCAAACTAGCCCAAACATTGTATACAAGGCCGATTCATGTATTCCTTCTATGTATATTCTTCAAGCCCATCTTCAATCGCGGCCCACCTCTGATCCGGTCAAATTCTAGTGATAACAGAGGTACAATCTAACTTCTCGATTCTTGCAGGCTTGATAGACAGCGACAGAGGAAGATCACAAATTGGCCTGTCCATCATAGCGGCCACGTCACAGCGTTCCAACACTGTTTGGAAGCGATACGGAATGTTGGCCATGTGGAGATTGTGCCTCACGACTTGGACGCTTTCAACAACTATCTCCAATGGTTTCATCAAAGCACGCGTATCGAGTTAGTGAAACCCGTGTATGATGACGACATCTTGGACGACCCCATCGAGTTCGATGAGGTTGCGCAAAGCCAACACAACATATGCTCGCAAAGGGAGATCGACTTCTATTGCTTCCGAGCTGAACTTCGTGGTAATGTATTCTCTCATTAGCTAGTACCTCATGTACATTGGCATGTTCTCGCTTAAATTGTGTATAATATGTTTGTCACAGCGGTCCGAGATCCAAAAAACAGCTGAGGAGTGCGAGGTTGTTTGGGATCAGAGCCTTAGAGATGAAAAGCCTGTCGGACTGTTGCGGCATTTCATTAAGGTATGATCACCAACTTTGAATGTAAGCTATTATGTTCGGGTGGCTTTGTAACCATGACTTCCATGACGCAGAACACTGCACGAAAGATGAGGCGGTTAGCCAACTTGCTAGGTTGTCGCGACGCCAAAATTGCTACATCCTCTTCTGAAGAGCCGGAGGTATGGACTATTTTGTTGCTGTCAAACATGTGCTTACTAATTTCAACTTCTGTAATCTCATGTGTTCATGTTTGTGAAGATTCCTGACGACGACACCATTCTGAGTCAATGCATTCGGAGTCAAGGCAAGAAGCAAGCCCCACGGTCAGCTTACCAGTTGAAGCCAAGGGGCAAGGCTCCAGACCGGTACACTCCGGAAGATTATGTCAACCGAGGAAAGAAGGTTGTCATTGCGGAGGATGAGGCGCCGCCGCGGAGATCATCTTTGAGGAGGATGAGGAACGATGAGCCGTTATCTTCAGAGGAGGAGGAGCAAGAGGAGCAGGAGGAGCAGGAGGAGGAGGAGGAGCAGCAGCAACAAGAGCCACGGCAGCGGACGAAAAGGATGGCCGTCCGGAAGCAGCCCGTCAGGACGGCACGTCGAGGACGATAGTAGGATTTGCTACGTGTTGTTGTGAACTATATCTTCATAAGTATCGTGTTGTGAACCCTATGTCATTTCGAACCATGTCTCTAATGCTACTTGTTGTTTGAATCTATATGCTACGATGTGAGCTATGATGTGTTATATGTGTATGTTCTATGTGTATGAAATTGCTACTGTCGTGTTGAAAACTGGTGAGCTATGATGTTGAAAACTGGTTAACTAAGGAAATATTCATGGTTTTAACACAAGTCTACAAGTGGCGCCCCCACGCTGGCGCCACACCTCACTATGTGGCGCCCACGGCATCGGCGCCACATATGTTGTTTATATGTCGAAAACATCGAGGGGCTCCGGACGTCTGGGACTTAGCCGTTTTGGCGAGGCTCTATGTGTGGCGCCCGTGGCATCGGCGCCACACAAACAACATCGCCAGAACGGCTAAGTCCCAGACGATTTGTCTTACAATATGTTTTGGGCAATTACAAGTGCATGTGTGGCGCCGATGGGAGCGACGCCACACATCCTGCCACGTCGGATCGGCGCACCAGCTCAGCATCGAGGGCGCCATGGCGGCTGGGAGAGTGGCACCGCCGGCACGGGCGCCACACCTGGATCGGCGCACCAGCTCAGCATCGAGGGCGCCATGGCGGCTGGGAGAGTGGCACCGCCGGCACGGGCGCCACACCTGGCAGTGTGGCGCCCGTGCCGGCGGTGCCACTCTCCCAGCCGCCATGGCGCCCTCGATGCTGAGCTGGTGCGCCGATCCGACGTGGCAGGCAGTGTGGCGCCCATGAGAGGAGCGCCACACAAAATGGTTAGATGGGTGAAATAGTTTGCCCGGAGGGTCAGTCTGTGTTATAGTTGCAACAAAGGGTTATTTTTGTGTAAATCGCCTCCGCATCATCCTCATGCATGCACGCTCTTCCGTGCGTGGCAACTGGCCGGCCAGGACCCATGCTGGGCCGTAGCCCTTCCCCCACGCGTGTAGGTGCCGATCTGGGCCAGCCCGCGGTTGATCCGCCCGGATCTGCCAGATTCAGCCCGTTTCCATTCTTTATCTTTTCTGTGCATTTCCATCAGATTTCTTGTGCTGCAGATTTAAATCCACTAAAAATCCCCCACACCTCCAAGTATGATGTTTCATATTTATTCATGCCCCTAAACCAATTCCTAACCACATGAAATTTCTTGCATGCCTTTTCTGCTTTAAATAAATAGTAGTATTTATGTTACTGAAATATTATTGTTTTGGTATAAAATTATTTGTGAGAGTTCTATAGAATATTTTGCAGCGAGGTTTATTTTTTCTAGAAAGTGTATTCCAGTAGATTTTTTTTGTTACAGAGTACCATAGCAGAAGCTTCCCGGTTTTCTATATGTGATTAAGTTAAATTTAGTCTAGATCTGACTTTAAGGATTTTTGTTTGGAAGTAGATAATAAATTTTGAAACAAAACCAAGTCCCAGTGATTGGTATCACTTTAGACAATTAGTGTGCCAGTGGGAATATTTTTTTAAACTATATATTATTTCTAGGATTTTTGTAAATAAAATAGAGCCCTTTTTCAGTAGAAAAATTCCAGAAATTATTTTATAGTTTCAAAAATGGTGAATCCAATTTTGTGTGAACCCCTGGTATGGGTCTTGTTTGCTATAATATGGTTTCTAGTTTTCAGAAAATGTTTAAAATTAATTTGTGTATGTTTTTGAACCAAAACTAATTGGGTTGAACACTCTCAGATCATACCTACCTAAGGGCATAAAGTTTACCCCTGGTTTGGTACCGAGAGTTTTTGGCTATTTAATTGGGGTTCTAGGCATAATTGCCTCGAGGGAAATTGAGTTGCTTTTGTCTAAATTTGTTTTATAATGAACTTTAGCACCAGACCTCTTTTGGTGGTTTCCAAAAGTCATTAGCCTCCTAAGATTGTGTATTTTATGTCTTGATGAGAGGAACAACCCTTTTTAGCAAATAGATGTTTTGTTAAAGTCTTTTCTAGTGACAATAGAAATAGTCCTTTTTATAAATAAAATAACCATTCTTACCCTAGTTGTTGTTTGTTTGAAATGTTAAGTGTACCTGATTTAGTGGTTTGCTATTGTGTGTGTTTGAGTGGATTGATGCTATGTCTAGGGATTGATTGCCTTCTCTTTTATTTTGCAACGTTAGAATGCGAACACTATCGGAGAAGAAGGAGAGGATCTTAGTGCAGATTTCGAGGAGGAAGGAAGAGCAGATGGTTCGGGGAGAAGAAGTCCAGGGACAAATAGACAACCAAGGCAAGCCACCTCTTGATGCATATCTCATCCTAATTATTTTACTCTTGCATTATTAGTTGATTTATAAATTGCATAGTTTATTTTCTTTTATGTGGGTGGTTACTGCCACCCGGAGTTTTATTATTTCACTCTTCGGGTGCTGCCCTCGTTGGTACCTACTAATCAAACTCCTATTGGTGATACAGTGCTTACCACCGTATCCTCCTTGTCGCCCTTTTAAAGAAATACGGACTATAGGTTGGGAGCCCTTTTGAAAAAGGAATTTTGGAAAAGGGGTTTAAAGAAAATGAGTTCTTTTGAAAACCTTGGAATGCAGCAACCCTGCCCAAGTGGGATTTTTTATAAAATGTTTTGAGAAAGATGGTGCTGAAAGATAAAGGGGGAACTTGGGTTTTCGAAAAACTTTGGTGACCATAGTACGAAACCGAATCTAGCCACTGCAACCACATTACCCTGAAGTGGGAAGGGGCATAGTGTAGTAGTTTGTCTCGCCTTAGTTTGGTCCTGCAAGTGTAGTGGCAGTCCGATCATGGACGCTTCGGCCAGGGTTCTTCCCATGAGAAGGACACAACCCATTTCCCTGTTCAGGTACGCGGGGTACAACTTATGAGCTCCCATTGAAAATTTCCTAAGTGGTTGGATGACATTCCGGAGGGTCGAGTGTGCTGGGGACCTTGCTACTCCTGGACAACCCTAAGACTCTGGTGTTGGGAGGTACAACTCATTCGGCATGTCTTAGGCTAAGGCGAGCAGGCAAAAAGCTACTATCGGGTGCTTGTCGTGGCATATGTTGTTATCCGGGGATGATGCCCACACGATAAGTATTCGGATCTTGTGGGGAAAGTGTACAACCTCTACAGAGTGTAAAACTATTCGAATAGTTGTATCTGCGGTTATGGACATGGGAATGGCGGTACTTGGCATTAGAGGAAGGTTTTGTTTTACAAAGGTGTTTTCCAAAAAGGTTTTGGAAGAGAACCTGGGAGGTACAGAAGAATACCAGTGGGATTAGAGGAAATGTACCTGGGAGGTACGGTGGAAAGTTGGAAAACTTGTTTTGGTCATACTAAGATGATCGGAAAGGAAAATGGGTCACCCTTACCTATTAGTCTTCAAATGAAACTTGTTTTCAAAAAGGTTTTTCAGCAAAGATATAGATATGTTATACTCTCAAGAGAAACTATCTCTCACTCCTTGTAACCCTAGAATATTGTCTATTCCTTGCTACTGCCAAATTGCAGATCATTTACTTCTCTCTAAGGTGGTTTGCGAGTACAATTCATAATGTACTCATGGCTTAATCCCTGGCTATTTACTTGGCCAGACTTGGTGGAATTCGACAGATGAAGAAGGAGTTGACGACGTCTATGCGAGCTAGGAACGTCTTCCCAGTCAGTTGCCTATAGGGTTATGGCAAGACTTGGGCCATGTGAACGCTTTTGTCTGAAGTAGTTTCGATGTGTGATTGTTGATCGACTTCCATTGCGGCTCTTATGTGAGTATTGGTCAAGTGATCTGTTGTAATCTTTTTATTCGGTACTGTAATGGATGATGTATTTGATACGGGTTCGGTTATGCCTTCACGACACACTGATCATGGGATCGTGAATGTGTATGCATAATGGGTGTTTCAGACAGCTAGTCCGGGCCCCACAGGTTTGTAGTCATAACATGGTGTAAGCATGTGCCAAGTCAACCAATAAAGCAACAAAGGAGAATACCACAATATTATGCTTTTGTATGATGGAAACAACACATGATTCTTTCAATGGCACATTAAACACTCTCAACTATTTGAGACAAGTCATGCTACAACAATAAACTAAGCATATGATTAAAATAACATCCACCATGACATGCTAAAGTCTAAGCCACAATCTAAACAAGCTTCATTTTGCATCACTATAAGCATGAAACACTTTACTCGTCTCCAACACCAATCAATTTATTTGAAACAACTCTCATAGATAATAATCAATAAAGACTAGAGAGCTAATCATACCTTACTAAAGAAAACTAACAAGCTATAAAAAAATACGAGTGGAAAACCAGAGCTAAGCGCAGTACTAGCAAAAGAGAACACTCGCAGAACAAAAAGAGTGAAAACTAGAGTGTTCTATGCAATGAAAACGGAGTGTGCCATTCTCCAAAAAAAATGATGGGATCCAATCATATGCTACAACAAACAAAACAAAATAAAACAAAAAACAAAAATAAATATGCTCCAAGAATAACACATAGCATATGAAGCAATAAAAATATGGCGTCTTGAAAGATGACCTGGTACTTTGTTGATGAAGAAATGGATGCCTTGGGCATGCCCAAGCTTTGACGCTTGTACCTCTTGGATATTTCTTGGGGTGACATGGGTATCCCCAAGCTTGAGCTTTTATCCATACTTCATCTCATTACATCATTCTTCTCTCCCTACACTTGAAAACTCCCTTCATACAAAACTTCACACAATTTTCATTAGCAGCATTAGTGCAATCAAAATAAAAAATCCACTTGGTCCAGTTCTAACATATGTTAAACATCCATTTAAACATTTTATATTGTAGCAAATTCTTCAAAAAGCTCTCTCTCTCAAAAGAACTCAAAAAGAAAAAGATTAAGAGGCAAATGAAAATTGTGGCAGAAATCTGTCAAAACAGAACAACAGGTAAAGATCGATTTTTTAGAAAATCCTCTGTTGCTCAAATCGAAAAGTGAAAAACTAACGAAAGTTAGATAATAACCTGGGGCATATGCTCAAACATTATAAACTCAAAATGACGTTCTGTTGCGGTCACAAACCCACCGGCGAGCAGCGACTGGCAACACCGTAGAGCCGGGAATCTCCCAGGACTGCGGCTGGCCCTGGTCCCTCCGAGCGACGGCCCGCAAAGCCTTCTGGTCACACGTCCGATGCTTCGTCGCAAGGGCGTGCCACCTGACCTATACCTGGTCGGGAAGGTGTTGGATGATGCCTCGCTTAGTTTCCTGCATGGCATACACGTAAACGTTAAATACGAGCCTCGATCGGCTCTCGAGGTTGTCCTGTGAATCGGCTCAAAGAGCCGATCCACCCATGATTCGTACGAGGTGTACGAATATATGGTGGTCCTGCTTGATCAAGATAAAGCTAAAGCGATCTACGACGATTTAGGGTTTTCACCGCATAATAGGATCATCCTACTCACGATTAGGCCTCGCGCTCGCGTACGGTGATCGTAAGCCGATCCTAGACAGGGCCTAAAAACCAACACGAGGTTGATCCCCGGAACATCCTGTATAGGGCTAGCAAACTACACCCTACACGCCGCTGGATCCTCCAACCCTTTGTAAGGCCTAACTATTGCGGATATTAAACTAATCCTTGAAGAACAAGGAGCAACCGTAACGGATCGGATCTACTAAACAAAGATCAAGCGGGATGCCGCCCCTACACCTAAGATAGGTGTAAGGGCGGCTAGATGTATAAGGGTTGCACTACGACAGCATATGATACGAAGAACAATGCTAACCCTAACACATCTAAGATAACTACGTTGCTCGCCATAAAAAAGGCTTCATTACGAGCAACGCATGAACAACGTAATAAGCTTGTGCTGCCTAGATCGCAAGATGCGATCTAGGCAAGCATGGTGCTTACCGGAAGAAACCCTCGAGACGAAGGAGTTGGCGATGCGCCGAGATTGATTTGTGTTGAACGTTGGTTGTTGTTTTCATAAACCCTAGATACATATTTATAGTCCGTAGACTTTCTAATGTGGGAATAATCCCAACCGTGTACGAGGCAAACTCTAACTAACCGACACGTAATCTAATATGTTACAGATACAAGGGCAAACTAGCCCAAACTTTGCATATAAGGCCGATTCACGTATTTCTTCCGTATATAATCTTTAAGCCCATCTCCAATCGCGGCCCACCTCTGATCCGGTCAAATTCTGGTGATAACACATGCCCCCCTGGTTTTGGAAATGACATTTCCAAAATCATTACGCTTTTCTTTCGTCGGGTCATGTCGTGGCAGAGCGTAACCGCCGCAGAATCTTCCATCATTTCGCCTCGCCTCCTGGGCTTCTCTGCATGAATTGATAATTTCGGCATAACGTCCTCGAGAACCGTCATGGCATTAAACCTCCACTACACCCACTTTATTTATCTGTGCCGAATGGTTCGCCACTCCATCCCCTTGCTCTGTTCTGTCCACCAGCGCCAAAAAACCCTCTTCCCCTGTAGATGATGATGATGACGAGGAAGAAGAAGCTCCGGCCGAGGGCTGGGGCAGCAGCGACGAGGAAGCCTCCGGGGGTAGCGCCGGCGGCAACTCCGATGCCGACGATGATGCTAGCGAGGATTAGCAATGTAGGATTAGCAATCCCTGAGCAATCGGCTCTCCTTTTGTTCTTCTTTTCTTCTTTGAGCAGTCGGCTCTTCATTGTAAGAAATCCCAATATTAATCAAGAATTTTCCTTAACTTGATTTCTGCCGATTTCTTTCCGTACTGATTTGGCCAATTGTTAATTTGATCACCGCTCAATAAGCCGATGGCAACGCATCGGTAACCTGCGAACCTTGCTCAAATTCAGATCCCCAAACTTCCAACCGAACAGGTCCAATCCGCAGTCACTGAGCGTAGTGTTGGATTCAACGGCAAAACCCCTGAAATAATGCCTGGCCTCATCATTAACCTCAGGTTTTCAGACATTTTCCTGCCAGACCCTTCTCTTCCAAATCCCCTTTGCTTTCAGGGGCTCTCTGAGACCATTGCTAACTCAACCCAGAGGCTGGAGATGATACTTCTGCAGGACAGGCTCCTGCTCCGTTTTTCCCGCAGCAACTATTCCTCAAAAGCTGAAATGTAGAGCCAACCGATTTCAACAAAATCGGCTCCCTATAGCAAAGGGTCCTTCAGGACAAGCTGCCCCCCGAGCCTCAGTCAAGGCGAGAAAGGTAGTGAGTCAGCCAAATGTGCCGCCATTGGCCTCAAGTCATAACGCAGAGCCAGCCGATTTCAACAAAATCGGCTCCCCAGAGCAGAGAACCTTCAGGGTGAGCTGCCCCCCGAGCTTCTTCAGTCCACTTCTCACGCCTTGCAGGTCAGATCGGCTCCTTTCCTTTGGCGGATCTGATGCAACCCATCCTTAACCTGATCTGCATGTCCAGGCTGCTCTTGGCATTGGTCAGGGTCATGATCCCTCAAACCGCCCCAGCTGATATTGCGGACTCGAGTACTTGCAAGAAGGCATTCCATTGAGGAGTTCTTCCAGTAGAGTCTCTCTTCGTGACCCACTTCCTGCTCCATTGAGTCTCTGCTTATAACAGTTGTATCCCTTGAGTCGATGGCCATGCATCGGCTTTCTATCCTTAAGTCGATGTCTGCGCATCGGCTGTGCTTAAATTTTTTTTTGAATTTTTTACGGCCGATTTATGTATCGGCCCCCGTACTTCAATACCCGTCATCAAAGGATATCTTGGGCTGCTGGGCATTTGAAAGACGCTTCTACTGCATATCCGAGTGTTTTATCCACTTGAGTGCCCCCCGAGCCGATTCTTTCAAGGGACTTGATGGTATCGGCTCTTCAGGTATTCCCTGTTGGATCGAATGTTGAACCCAGGTAGAATGTACAGTGAGGATAATTTTGGCCGATTGCTGGAATCGGCCTCCACGTTGAATTGCTCAATGAAGGTTTTGTAATGTTCCTCCATAAATCCTTGGGGCCGATCTCCTGGATCGGCATCGCCACGTTTGTCCATCGATGTTGCTCTTGTTACACGGTCAGGCCGGTGGATAAAACCAGCCTAACCCCGTTCTTTGTCACGTCGATGCGCTCGCAGTCGTCCCAATTGATGCCTGAGAGTGGCTCTTGGCCTGATGTCTCCCAAACGTTCATGCCAGCCGTCGAAATCTCGGCTGAATCATCTGCGTGGACGACTTCTACTTCATCTCCATCCCACTCGTATTAGGCATTGGTGCATCATGGATGGAATGCAACAGATTGGCGTGGATCCAATCTCTCCCTAGTAGGACAAGCATAGGAGCTTTTGTCTGTCGACAATAAAGAACGTCGTAGGGACAGTTTTCCTTCCTACGGTCAGATCCACATTCAGAACACCTTGTGCGTCAGATGCTTGGCCATTGAAATCGCTCAGTGTTACATTGGTCTTGATCAGATCCGAACTGGAGCGTCCCAACCGACGTAGCATGGAGTATGGCATAATGTTAACTGCCGCTCCGGTGTCCACCAACATCTTGTTGACAGGCTGCCCATTGATGTATCCTCGCAAGTACAGGGCCTTCAGATGCATGTAACTTCTTTCTCGTGGCTTCTCAAAGATGACCGGCCGTGGGCCGCAGTCCAGTTGTGCCACAGGTGCTTCGTCTAATCCTGGAGCGCTAAACTCCGTTGGAAGGATGAAGACCATGTTTGTGCCAGCCGATGTCTCATCATCGGCTTTCTTTTGTCTGGGGCGCCACTCTTTCCTTTGTGGCCGACCTTCTTCGTCCAGGGTTCGCTGAATCTTGGCGGCCAACCCACGTAGACGCTGAACCCTTCGTTTTTGGGAACGGCTGAGTCCATCAGGTCACCACCTTGGCCGATGATACTTGTCTTCTTCATCATCGTCCTCTAGTTCCTCGAGATCTTCCACCCGAGCGGACTCAGCATGCTTGTTCCGAGGCGGGAGAGGCCCTAGACGTTTGAACACGGACACGTTAGCTGCATCCTTCTTCCTTTGTTTACATTCTGGGCAATTGCCGATTGTAGGCAATCGGCTCATTCCTGAATCCCAGCAGTGTCTGAATAAGGGGCAGTCCCAGTGCCTATCCACGTCGTCTTGCTCCCTCGACTTTTCCTTGGCGTGGCGTTCATATCGCTCCTTGTCGTGATCATGCCGACGACGTCTCCTGTCGTCCCTAGCCAGACGATCTTTTTCATCAGCGTCGTTGTATCGCCGGCGTTGGTCGTATTGACCCACATACTTGTTGAGGAGGTGATCAGAGAGAGGTCGCTGATATCTTACGTTCCTCACTTCTCCCTCTGTGATGTAGCGCTTGCCGTCGTGGCGGAGCCGATCGCGTGGAGCGGCTTCCTCTGTGTCTTTGCTATGAGAGCAGCTGCCCTCATCTCCGTCCTTACCAGAGTGGTGCCCAGGTCCCACCATGTTGATATTGCACGAGAAGTCTGGCTGGCACCCTCCATGGTAAGTATACTCCACCATGTTAACGGCGGGGAAGGGGTGTGTGTCGACCTTCATGGCGTACCGGTTGAAAATTAGCCGCCCTTTTTCTATCGCCATTTGGATCCGCCGACGCCACACCCCTGCGGCCGTTAGTGGTGTGGGTGAACGTGTTATGCCACTTGCGGCATGGCTTTCCGTTCAGCTCCCGCACCGTGGGGATCTTGTGGCCTTCGGGTACCTTTAGCCGCTTCTCCATGAGTAAGAGGTCGAAAATCTGCTCAGCTTTGGTCACGTCGAAGTCGAACCCTTTTGGAGGGCCTTGTGGCTTAACCCACTTGCAGGACACGGGGCCCGCCGCCCGAGTCCATTCAGCCACCGCTACCTCTCGATCTCCCGCAGCACCTTCATCCTCGTCTGCCTCAACCGGGACCACCGCACGCTTGAATTTGTCCTGGTAAACATCCGGGTGGCGCCGTTCATATGCCGACAGCCTTCGCACCATGTGCGCCAATGAAGGGTAGTCTCGCTTGGGAGGCCACGTCCTTGATCGATGATGAGAGACCCACCACCGCCAACTCGATCGCTTCTTTTTCACTTACGTGAACCGAATAGCATCGGTTCCTAATGGTCCTCGAAGCGCCGGATGTATCTCGACACTCGTTTCCCCGCGCTTCGTCGTACTTGCGCTAGATCGGCAATACCAGCCTCGGAAGCCTCCGAGTGATACTGTATGTGGAACTGCTCTTCCAACTGCTTCCAAGTCCGGATTGAGTTCGGTGGCAGTGATGTGTACCACCCGAAAGCCGATCCTGTGAGGGACTGTGCGAAGAACCTCACACGCAGCTCGTCTGATGCGGAGATCGTGCCCAGCTGTGCCAAATATCGGCTCACATGCTCGATGGAGCTGGAACCATATGATCCACAAAACTTTGTGAAGTCGGGGAGCCGATATTTGGGTGGTAGCGGGATCAATTCGTACTCGTTGGGGTACGGCTTGGTATAGCCGAACGTCTTCCTTTTCGGCATCATGCGGAACTGATCTTTCAGAATTGTACAAATCTGATCCGCGGTGATGGCCGAAGGTGTCGAACCCCGAAGATTCGCCGGGTGGCATACTTAGCCAGCCATGCTTGCTTTTCCAGCTTCTGAGCCAACTGCAGGAGCTGAGCTCTGGAGATTTGTCGGAGTGGCGTACTTAGCTAACCACGTTTGCTTCTCAAGATCTGCTCCCGACGTTCCTCCTGCTGTTCCAGAGGCCCCTGCTGTTGCAGCTTGGTTCGAGAGTGCCCAGTTACTGCAGTCTGGCACGTATGCGCACGTGTATCCGTGCGGGATCTCCTTGGGCGCCTCAGGTAGGAATTGGTAGTCACTAGGGTCACCACCAATCTTGTAGACGACGTATGCCGATGAGTTCGGCACTTCTGGTGCTGCCAACGCGAACGGCAGCGGTGGACGGGACCGGAGTGGCATCTCCCCTTTGTAAGTCCCCGCAGCTGGTCCCGACGGAGAATACCGATGGCTCATGATTTCCTGGATCACGCGCGGAGCGACACACTCCAAAGTGTTCACCGGGCTCTCGAGTGGCGGTGCAGCGAATGAGCCACCATGAAGTTGATCTCCCGACGCAGCCGACTCGGTGCGTTCTTCCGACGGGGCGGACAGGTCCACTCCATCGAGCGCGCTTCAGGTGAGAACCCCTTCCACCCGATGCCATGGGAGCGGGTTCTGTGGAAAGAGCCGATGAGGTCGGCTTCGAGGACTGCCTTGATCTCGTCATGCTTCTTCTTGAGCTCGTCAGTCAGATCCTCGTACTTGACCGGAGTGCTTTCCGCCATCTCGGATGTAGATGGCGATGCGGTGGATGTCGAAGATGGTCCCACCGGGCGTGTCAGAATGTGTTGCGGTCGAAACCCACCGGCGAGCAGCGACCGGCAACACCGTAGAGCCGGGAATCTCCCAGGACTCGCGGATGGCCCCGGTCCCTCCGAGCGACGGCCCGCAAAGCCTTCTCGGTCACACGTCCGATGCCGTCGCAAGGGCGTGCCACCTGACCTATACCTGGTCGGAAGGTGTTGGATGATGCCTCGCTTAGTTTCCTGCATGGCATACACGTAAACGTTAAATACGAGCCTCGATCGGCTCTCGAGTTGTCCTGTGAATCGGCTCAAAGAGCCGATCCACCCATGATTCGTACGAGGTGTACGAATATATGGTGGTCTTGCTTGATCAAGATAAAGCTAAAGCGATCTACGACGATTTAGGGTTTTCACCGCATAATCGGATCATCCTACTCACGATTGGGCCTCGCGCTCGCGTACGGTGATCGTAAGCCGATCCTAGACAGGGCCTAAAAACCAACACGAGGTTGATCCCCGGAACATCCCGTCTAGGGCTAGCAAACTACACCCTACACGCCGCCGGATCCTCCAACCCTTTTTAAGGCCTAACTATTGCGGATATTAAACTAATCCTTGAAGAACAAGGAGCAACCGTAACGGATCGGATCTACTAAACAAAGATCAAGCGGGTGCCGCCCCTACACCTAAGATAGGTGTAAGGGCGGCTAGATGTATAAGGGTTGCACTACGACAACATATGATACGAAGAACAATGCTAACCCTAACACATCTAAGATAACTACGTTGCTCGCCATCAAAAAGGCTTCGAGACAAGCAACGCATGAACAACGTAATAAGCTTGTGCTGCCTAGATCGCAAGATGCGATCTAGGCAGCATGGTGCTTACCGGAAGAAACCCTCGAGACGAAGGAGTTGGCGATGCGCCGAGATTGATTTGTGTTGAACGTTGGTTGTTGTTTTCATAAACCCTAGATACATATTTATAGTCCGTAGACTTTCTAATGTGGGAATAATCCCAACCGTGTACGAGGCAAACTCTAACTAACCGACACGTAATCTAATATGTTACAGATACAAGGGCAAACTAGCCCAAACTTTGCATATAAGGCCGATTCACGTATTTCTTCCGTATATAATCTTTAAGCCCATCTCCAATCGCGGCCCACCTCTGATCCGGTCAAATTCTGGTGATAACACGTTCTGGCTAGGAATACGATTTTTGTTTGTGACAAGACATAATCTGTTTCAGGACAGCAACTTCCCCAAATCTTACTTTCTTTCTATTGGAGGCTATTCTTGGCACAAAAATGAAATAAAAAGGATAAGGAGAGTTTATTACAGAGGTAACAACTTCCAAGGCTCAACAAAAGAAAAATTACATAAATAAAACATGGGTTATCTCCCAAGAGTGATTTTCTTTAACGCCTTTTAGCTAGGCGCCAGAAAAAGAGCTCGAATCAAGTATTTTAAAGTGAAGAAGCATCAACATTATTAATGGCAGAAGCCTTACATCTACCTTTCTTATCTTCACTCTTTCTCTTAGGGAAAGAATGAAAACCGCCTGGTGAGGAAGTGAGAGTCATGATGCCTTTCCCCACATCTATTTTTGCTCCCGGGAGTTTTAGCAGAGATCGTCCAAGTGTGATTTGTCCCTTTCCTACACATTCAATGACAAGATAATCAGTAGATACCATCGTTCATAGGATTCTTGTATACACTCCTTCAACTACTCCAATGGGTAATATAGTGGCATTATTGGTAAGAGATATTCCTTCTCCACCCTCAGAAAGTTCCCAAAGACTTAAAGACTCATAAATATCTTTAGGCATAAGTCAAAACTCAGACATACTATTGCAACGAGCATAAAAAGTTTCACCATTTATATCAACTTTTAATGTAGGGAGCCAACTTGAGGGTTCAGAATTTATTAAAATATAATCATAATTTTCACGAAGCAGATTATAACATTCTTTTAAGCAAGTTGTACTTGTCTCGAGAATTTTTAATCTAGCATAAATTCTCATAAGGGATGAATCAAAATTACTAGGTGATCTATATGTTGCAATCAACTTTTTTTTATGGCATTAAAAGCTTGATCTCCATCACAATGAAGGAAATCTCCTCCTACTATAGTGTCCAAAGCATATCTATGAGAAAGAACAAGACCAAAGTAAAACCTACTAAGAAGCAGGCCTAGAGTCATTCTAGGTTAAGTTTTATCATAAGAATTATTAATACTAGACCAAGCTTCTTTAAAACTCTCCCCACTCCCTTATTTGAATGTGAAGATCATTTCCTCAGGTGACATAGTAACATGACTAGACATAGAAGCAACTTAAAATAGGAACTAATTTTTTGTGTTTTTTTTTTGATAAAAAGAAGCAAACAAGACAAAGTAAAATAAGCTAAGCAAAACAATAACAAAGTAAAGAGAATGGAGATGAGAGACCCCTTGCAGAAATCCTATTTCTCCCCGGCAATGACGCCAAAAAATCAGCTTGATGAGTGCAGAGCACACCGTTGGGGAACCCCAAGAAGAATATATGATGATCACAGTAGCAAGTTTTCTCTCAGTAAGAAACCAAGGTTTAATCGACCAGTGGGAGAAAAAATCACTTCTGAAGGTATTGCTAGCTGACTTTTGGCAGGGCGCACTACTGGCGTGAGCAACAACATGGAACCTGCACAGAAAACAACCAAAATACTTTGCCCCAACTTACAGTGAGGTTGTCAATCTCACCGGTTTTGCTGGAAATTAACAAAGGATTAAACGTATAGTGTGAAAAGAGATGTTTGTTTGCAGTGAAATATAGAGAACATTGTTTGCGGAAAGTAATCAGAACATGATTGCAGTGGTTGAATTTATCAGTGTAAGGAAAGGACCCGGGGTCCACAGTTCGCTAGAGGTGTCTCTCCATCAAGATAAATAACATGTTGGGTGAATAAATTACAGCTGGGCAATTGACAGAATACCGACCATACATGACAAAATGATTACTATGAGATTCGTTTGGGCATTACAACATAGGAATTTCTATTTTCGTGCCCCTGCTTCGTTAGTTGTACTCAGTTTTCCCCAGCTCGTTAGTTTTTCCTCAGTTTTCCCCTCCCTCTAGTTTGAAACCCCTCGAAGACGCGGGTTGCCGTCAGGTCAGAGGCCTTACCGTTACCGTGAGGTCGGTTCCTCGCCGGCCGTCTCGTGCCGACGGGTGGATCCATCTACCGGCCGACGCGTGGGCCGTTTTATTTCCTGATTGTATACGCGGTGCTGCCAATGACAAATGGGGCCGCTCTATGGGGCTGCCGCAGCCAATGACCAGTGGGTCGTCTATTTATTTAGAGAAAATTATATATTGCCGCTCTGTGGGGCCTCCGCAGCCAATGACCGCTGTGGTCGTCTATTTTATTTAGAGAATATAATATAGAGCCGCTCTGTAGGGGTCGCCTCAGCCCATGGCACGTGACTATTTTCGCAGCTTAATCTAAAGTGACTCTTATGCTAAACATTGTGCATCCCGACGTTGACCTAGCAGTGGCGGCGAGCATAGCCGTTCTGACCATGCCGATATCGGCATCGACATCGGCATCGTTTGGAGGATGTGGTGCTCGAATAATAGTGGAAATGCGATATTATTTTTTACATGCATAATATATAGAAAATAGCTAGATCTCTAAATCGATGCATATGAAGCTACATATATATTCTTGGTCATAATCCCCTTAATTATCTAAAGGGGATGGATGCATGGCTTCACGTCGTCGTCGCTTTCATCGTCAGTATCTTCGTCGTCTGAGTAGTAGTACCTCCTGCACATTGTTCCGTCGAACACCTTCACCGTGAGCACATCATCGCCTTCATATTTGAAGTGTACGAACCAGCCGAAATCCACACCGTGCGCGATGGCGAATTTCTCCCAGCCCTTGTCGAGGTACATCCGGCCTTGTCCGTCAAATAGGACCTCCACGGTCCGAGAGACGAGGACCGCAGATCAGCTGCTCGCGAGATACACCTTAGCTGGCTCCTTGCCGTCAAGATAGTCCGCAAATTGTTTTGGGAGTTCCTGCAAAGAGATCGAGCGCCGATCGTTTGAAATTAGGGAACCCTTGAAATTAAAGGTTTTTTAGAACATGCCCATAATTAATCACATGCATCATATATGTGGGAACACGTACGTACCTTCTTGACCAAAGGGTCTTCATAGACGATGATGAAGAACTCCTCTATGATCAATGGCAGTGTTGACGGTGGTGGTGGCAATGATGATGATCCACTTCCCCTTCCCCTTCCCCTTCCGGTCTGCGTCCGAGACGTGGAAGCCATGGCAATGGATAAAGTGTATGTGAACGAAAAGAAGAGAGAGGCAGAACCTATTGACACAAGGGATGGCCGTGTGGGTGTTTATAAGGGAGAGATGACCGTTGTAGGGTTTACACAATAAAATAAGGAGGAGATGACCGTTGTGGGGGTTTATACACAATAAATTAAGGAGCAGACGACCGTTGTGGGGGTATAGTTTATCATTTTACCGTGAAAAGTAATGCCTAAAAGGAAAGTAATGGCTACAAGAAATCGGTGATGGTTTATCGTTTTTTGCGTGAAAAGTAATGGGTACAAGAAATGAGTGATGGTGTATCAATTTTTTGCGTGAAAAGTAGTGGCTACACGAAATGGGTGATGGTGTATCATTTTTGTGCGTGAAAAGTAATGGCTACAACAAATCGGTGATGGTTTATCATTTTTGTGCGTGAAAAGTAATGGCTACAACAAAATCGGTGATGGTTTATCATTTTTTGCGTGAAAAGTAATGGGTACACGAAATGGGTGATGGTGTATCATTTTTGTGCGTGAAAAGTAATGGCTACAACAAATCGGTGATGGTTTATCGTTTTTGCGTGAAAAGTAATGGGTACACGAAATGGGTGATGGTGTATCATTTTTGTGCGTGAAAAGTAATGGCTACAACAAATCGGTGATGGTTTATCGTTTTTTGCGTGAAAAGTAATGGATACAAGAAATGGGTGATGGTGTATCATTTTTTGCGTGAAAAGTAATGGCTACAACAAATCGGTGATGATTTATCGTTTTTTGCGTGAAAAGTAATGGGTACAAGAAATGGGTGATGGTGTATCATTTTTTTGCGTGAAAAGTAATGGCTACAACAAATCGGTGATGGTTTATCATTTTTTGCGTGAAAAGTAATGCCTAAAAAGAGTTTATAATTTAGCTCGTGAAAAATAATGCAGAAAACCAAACTTTGCGTGAAGCTAACCGACGACGGAGAGAGAGAGAGGGTGGTGGCCCCGACCGAGAGAGAGAGATAGGGGTTATCCTGCCCGTTAGATCATACGATCAACGGTCGTCGGGCACGATCCGCGTGACATGGGCTAGACCAATCAGGGCAATGTTGGGCGTCCGTGAGAGTTTGTGAAGGGAGAGGGCAAAACCGAGTAGTATCAAGAAACCAAGGGCAAGTGAGTAGTAAACGAGACTAAGGGATTCAAATATGAGATTTAAAAAATGGAAAATGCGTGTTTTGTACAATGAAACCCATCTTGGCCTACCTCAAACTATTTGCAATACAAATCTACATGAGTGTGAAAATTATGGTCTCATTCGGACAAAGTATGTTTTGGGGAAAGCTGTTTTGGGTAGGGCTTATTATGGAAAACCATGCACCTTCATAGCTACTAGGTGATTTGAGAAGTGGCAATTTGTGGTGAAACTTGATTTATCTACGATTTATCTATGATTTGAGAAGTGGAAATTTGTGGTAAAGACTCCATGAGTAAGTGCCACTCTTTTTCGGAATTTTTTGCACATTAAATAACTCATTTAACTAGTTAATCCCATTTGTTGACTCTCCGTTGACCAGCCACTTGAGGGTAAAACTGAGTATATTGCACTAGCCGATATTAGCACTCAAGGTGAAAACTGAGCATACAAAAAATGCTAGTATATGACTCGAGGGTATACCTGAGTATATCTAAATTTCCAGGGTTAGACTCGAGGACGCGTGTTGCGGTGCAGAAGTGGAAGACGTGCCATTGTTGACGCGTGTCGCGGTGCAGACGTGGAAGACGTGCCATTGTTGACGCGGGTCGCATTTAGGACGCGTAAGCCCCTCTCTCCCTCCCTCTGCACACGGTACGTCTCATTATCGCTCACGCACGAAACCACCCCTCTCACGTCCCATCAACTTCTCCAAAAAAACCCAACCGCCGTACGAGCCCTCCCCTGCCGGCGATGGAGAAGAAGAATGCGCCGGCGGCCATCGCCCCCGAGCCCGTCGCCTCCGAGCCCGTCGCCTCCGAGCCCGTCGCCGCCGAGCCCGTCACCGCCGAGCCCGTCGCCTCCGAGGGCGGCGCATCCGAGGGCGGCGCATCCAAGCGCGGCGCCTCCGTGAACTGGGCCGGTCTCACGGCTGACGGACCACTTCACAAGATCGGCGAATTCTTATTGGCGAAAGAGGAGTACGTGGATAGCTACTCTGCTATGAGGCAAGTCTGTAGAAATTGGCGCTCAGGTTTACCTGATCCCGACGTGCACCTGCACGAATGGATCATGCTACACCACGCCCTTCCACGCGCCGCTGAGTTCACCTTCCTCCATCTCGGCACATCCCGCTACGTCACCATAGATCTATCTGCAGTTCGTGCAAGGTTCAAATTCCTCGGCTTTTCCCGTGGCGTCACCATAGATCTTATTTTCAATCTTAGTGCTGAATGTTATCTTTTCAATATATTTTAGATTCTACTTCGTCGGCTTTTCCCGTGGCGTCATCGTGCTTGCCCAGAAGAACCCGCCGCACAAGATACGGCTGCTGAACCCACTCACAAAGAAATCGAACACTATGTTTGAGGCGCAGATGCCATCTGTTTTTCTGAAATCAGTCGCCGTTATCAAATCCCCGACTATGGTCTTCGTTGCCGCACATTACCCGCCGGAAATTGGTTGGGTCGATGAGAGCACTCCAACTAAGGATATAAATGAAGATGGGGATTGGGGAGAAGGAAGTTTTTCGATCAAGAACCATTGTTTGCGTTGCATTACCCCGTTCAATGGTGAACTGTATGCAGTAGCTGCGGACAATTTTGAGATCGGAAGAATAGTGTGCACCAATGTACAGATTGCAGCAGCGCGCGAGCACTTGTCAAGATGGAGACACTAATTTCATTTCCCGAACTTGGATGTCGAAGTTCTACCTTGTGAAGTCGGATGGTGATCTCGCTGCTTGTGTTGTTGGTCGGCGCGGCTTTGGCGGGCAAACCATTGGTGTACCGTGTGGACACTCGGAGCCGCTCTCTCCATCCGGTCGAGTAACATTGGCAGTAATGCCTTCTTCGTGAATTATATCCGGTGTATCTCCGTCGACACCGGAGTGTACCCGACACTTCAACCTGGCAGCATCTACTACACGGATTTGGGTTATATCAGAGAGTACTCTCATGATACAAATGCCTGGGATGAGTGGCCACTACGTGTGGATAGAATAGGACTCTACGGTTTGAGAAATGAACACAGGCCATACCGTTTGGAGGATGTATTGGCCTCACACTGCAGACGGAAGGAGTTCAATGAATATTTCCTTGGGGAAATGCACGAATGGAGCTGATACGTCTCCAACGTATCGATAATTTCTTGTGTTCCATGCCACATTATTGATGTTATCTACATGTTTTATGCACACTTTATGTCATATTCGTGCATTTTCTGGAACTAACCTATTAACAAGATGCCGAAGTGCCGGTTCCTCGTTTTCTGCTGTTTTTGGTTTCGAAATCCTAGTAACGAAATATTCTCGGAATCGGACGAAATCAACGCCAAAGATCTTAGAATCCCCGGAAGCATCCGGAACACACGAGAGGGATCGGAGGGGGCCACGGGGCCACCAAACCCTACCCCGGCGCGGCCAAGGGGGCGCCCCTAGGGTGTGGGCCCCCCTTCGACCTTCTCGCGCCGCCTCTTCGCCTATATAAAGCCCCTGGATCGGAAAACCCGATACCAATTGACGAAACCCACGAAACCTGCCGAGCCGCCGCCATCGCGAAGCCAAGATCCGGGGACAGGATCTCTGTTCCGGCACCTCGCCGGAGCGGGGAAGTGCCCCGGAAGGCTTCTCCATCGACACCGCTGCCATCTCCACCGCCATCTTCATCACCGCTGCTGCTCCCATGAGGAGGGAGTAGTTCTCCATCGAGGCTCGGGGCTGTACCGGTAGCTATGTGGTTCATCTCTCTCCTATGTGTGTCAATACAATAATCTCATGAGCTGCCTTACATGATTGAGATTCATATGATGATGCTTGTAATCTAGATGTCATTATGCTAGTCAAGTGAGTTTTACCTATGTGATCTCCGGAGACTCCTAGTCCCACGTGTGTAAAGGTGACGAGTGTGTGCACCGTGTGGGTCTCTTAGGCCATATTTCACGGAATACTTACTCATTGAATGGCATAGTGAGGTGCTTATTTATATCTCTTTATGATTGCGGCATGTTTGTATCACAATTTATCTATGTGCTACTCTAGTGATGTGTTATTAAAGTAGTTTTATTCCTCCTGCATGTGTGCAAAGGTGACAGTGGGTGCACCGTGTTAGTACTTGGTTTATGCTATGATCATGATCTCTTGTAGATTATGGAGTTAACTATTGCTATGATAATATTGATGTGATCTATTCCTCCTACATATGCATGAAGGTGACAGTGTGCATGCTATGTTAGTACTTGGTTTAGTAGCGTTGATCTATCTTACACTAAAGGTTACTTAAACATGAGCATTATTGTGGAGCTTGTTAACTCCGGCATTGAGGGTTCGTGTAATCCTACGCAATGTGTTCATCATCCAACAAAAGTGTAGAGTATGCATTTATCTCGTTCCGTTATGTGATCAATGTTGAGAATGTCCACTAGTGAAAGTCTAATCCCTAGGCCTTGTTCCTAAATACTGCCGAGTTACTACTGCTTGTTTACTACTGCTGCGTTACTACTGCTGAGTTACTACTTGCTCGTTTCTTGTTTCTATTACGTTACTACTGTTGCAATACCACCGCCATCAACTACACGCCAAGCACTTTTCTGGCACCGTTGCTACTGCTCATACTTATTTATACCACCTGTATTTCACTATCTCTTCGCCGAACTAGTGCACCTATTAGGTGTGTTGGGGACACAAGAGACTTCTTGCTTTGTGGTTGCGGGGTTGCATGAGAGGGATATCTTTGACCTCTTCCTCCCCGAGTTCGATAAACCTTGGGTATCCACTTAAGGGAAACTTGCTGCTATTCTACAAACCTCTCGCTCTTGGAGGCCCAACACTGTCTACAGGAAAGGAGGGGAACGTAGACATCAAGCACTTTTACAGGCGCCGTTGCCGGGGAGGAAAGGTAAAAGGCTCTCATACTACGGTCTCAGGTAAAGTATTTTTCTGGCGCCGTCGTGTGTGTGCTCGAAGCTATTTCCTTTAGATCCTGCAATTGCATCTTTTTGTTTCTTGTTTACACTAGTTTGGCATAATGGACAACAATGAGCTTCTTGTTCTATTTCCTGATTTAAAACATGGATTGTTTGATGCGAAAATTAAAAAACCTATGAAATCTTCTTTGCATGTCTGGTAGTAATATTAGTATGAACGCTTTGAACACCATTGTTGATAATAATGTAGAAAGTTCTAAGCTTGGGGAAGCTGGTTTTCATGATCTTTTTAGTCCCCCAAGCATTGAGGAGAAAATTTTCTTTGATGATACTTTGCCTCCTATTTCTGATGATTATAATGATAGTGGTCTTTTGGTGCCACTTACTCGCTGAGAGTAAATTTTGTTGTGATTATACTATGCCTCCTACACTTGATGAGAATAATAATGATAGCTACTTCGTTGAATTTGCTCCCACTATTACTAATAAAATTGACTATGCTTATGTGGAGAGTAATAATTTTATGCATGAGACTCATGATAAGAATGCTTTATGTGATAGTTATATTGTTGAGTTTGCTCATGTTGCTACTGAAAGTTATTATGAGAGAGGAAAATATGGTTGTAGAAGTTTTCATGTTACTAAAACACCTCTCTATGTGCTGAAATTTTTGAAGCTATACTTGTTTTATCTTCCTATGCTTGTTACTTTGCTCCTCATGAACTTGTTTATTTACAAGATTCCTATGCATAGGAAGCATGTTAGACTTAAATGTGTTTTGAATTTGCCTCTTGATGCTCTCTTTTGCTTCACATACTATCTTTTGCGAGTGCATCATTAAAACTGCTGAGCCCATCTTAATGGCTAAAAAGAAAGAACTTCTTGGGAGATAACCCATATGTTATTTTGCTACAGTACTTTGTTTTATATTTGTGTCTTGGAAGTTGTTTACTACTGTAGCAACCTCTCCTTATCTTAGTTTTGTGTTTTGTTGTGCCAAGTAAAGTCTTTGATAGAAAAGTAAGTACTAGATTTGGATTACTGCGCAGTTCCAGATTTCTTTGCTGTCACGAATCTGAGCCCACTGCCCTGCAGGAAGCTCAGAAAATTATGCCAATTTACGTGCATGATCCTCAGATATGTACGCAACTTTCATTCAATTTGAGCATTTTCATTTGAGCAAGTCTGGTGGCCTAATAAAATCCATCTTTACGGACTGTTCTGTTTTGACAGATTCTGCCTTTTATTTCGCATTGCCTCTTTTGCTATGTTGGATGAATTTCTTTGATCCATTAATGTCCAGTAGCTTTATGCAATGTCCAGAAGTGTTAAGAATGATTGTGTCACCTCTGAACATGTTAATTTTTATTGTCCACTAACCCTCTAATGAGTTGTTTCGAGTTTGGTGTGGAGGAAGTTTTCAAGGGTCAAGAGAGGAGGATGATATACTATGATCAAGGAGAGTGAAAGCTCTAAGCTTGGGGATGCCCCGGTGGTTCATCCCTGCATATATCAAGAAGACTCAAGCGTCTAAGCTTGGGGATGCCCAAGGCATCCCCTTCTTCATCGACAACATTATCGAGGTTCCTCCCCCGAAACTATATTTTTATTCCATCACATCTTATGTGCTTTTTCTTGGAGCGTCTGTTTGTTTGCTTTTGTTTTTGTTTGTGTTTGAATAAATTGGATTACATCATGCTTGTGTTGGAGAGAGACACGCTCCGCTGGTTCAAATGAACACATGTGTTCTTAGCTCATAATATTCATGGCGAAGTTTCCTCTTCGTTAAATTGTTATATGGTTGGAATTGGAAAATGATACATGTAGTAATTGCTATAAATGTTTTGGGTAATGTGATACTTGGCAATTGTTGTGCTCATGTTTAAGCTCTTGCATCATATACTTTGCACCTATTAGTGAAGAATACATAGAGCATGCTAAAATTTGGTTTGCATAATTGGTTTCTCTAAGGTCTAGATAATTTCTAGTTTTGAGTTTGAACAACAAGGAAGACGGTGTAGAGTCTTATAATGCTTGTAATACGTCTTTTATGTGAGTTTTGCTGTACTAGTTCATACTTGTGCTTGCTTCAAACAACCTTGCTAGCCTAAACCTTGTATCGAGAGGGAATACTTCTCATGCATCCAAAACCTTGAGCCAAACAACACCATGTCATTTGTGTCCACCATACCTACCTACTACATGGTATTTTCCGCCATTCCAAAGTAAATTGCTTGAGTGCTACCTTTAAACAATTCAAAATTTATTACCTCTGATTTGTGTCAATGTTTTATAGCTCATGAGGAAGTATGTGGTGTTTATCTTTCAATCTTGTTGGGAAACTTTCACCAATGGACTAGTGGCTACATCCGCTTATCCAATAATTTTGCAAAAAGAGCTGGCAATGGGATTCCCAGTCCCAAATTAATTAACAAAAATAGACACTCCTCCATGGTATGTGATTGTTGGACGGCACCCGAAGGATTCGGTTAGCCATGGCTTGTGTAAGCAAAGGTTGGGAGGAGTGTCATCATAATAAAACTAAAATAAAAGGGCACTCCTTCATGGTATGAGATTGTTGGCGGGCACCGAGGATTCGGTTAGCCATGGTTTGTGAAAGAAAGGTTGGAAGGAGTGCCATCCAAAAATAAAATAAAATGGGAGCCGCTCTTTGAAGGTTTGTCCGGCAAGGGGGTTAGAGTACCCGCTACCATTCGTTGACAACAACAAACACCTCTCAAAACTTTACTTTTATGCTCTCTTTATGTTTTCAAAATCAAAGCTCTAGCACAAATATAGCAATCGATGCTTTCCTCTTTGAAGGACCATTCTTTTACTTTTATTGTTGAGTCAGTTCACCTATTTCTCTCCATCTCAAGAAGCAAACACTTGTGTGAAGCTGTGCATTGATTCTTACATATTTGCATATTGCATTTGTTATATTGCTTTGCATTGACAATTATCCATGAGATATACATGTTATAAGTTGAAAGCAACCGCTGAAACTTCATCTTCCTTTGTGTTGCTTCAATGCCTTTACTTTGAATTATTGCTTTATGAGTTAACTCTTATGCAAGACTTATTGATGCTTGTCTTGAAGTGCTATTCATGAAAAGTCTTTGCTATATGATTCGAGTTGTTTACTCATGTCATTACCATTGTTTTGATCGCTGCATTCACTACATATGCTTTACAAATAGTATGATCAAGTTTATGATGGCATGTCACTCCGAAATTATCTTTGTTATCGTTTTACCTGCTCGGGACGAGCGAGAACTAAGCTTGGGGATGCTGATACGTCTCCAACGTATCGATAATTTCTTGTGTTCCATGCCACATTATTGATGTTATCTACATGTTTTATGCACACTTTATGTCATATTCGTGCATTTTACGGAACTAACCTATTAACAAGATGCCGAAGTGCCGGTTCCTGTTTTCTCGCTGTTTTTGGTTTCAGAAATCCTAGTAACGAAATATTCTCGGAATCGGACGAAATCAACGCCAAAGATCTTAGAATCCCCGGAAGCATCCGGAACACACGAGAGGGATCGAGAGGGGGCCACGAGGCCACCAAACCCTACCCGGCGCGGCCAAGGGGGGCCGCGCCCCCTAGGGTGTGGGCCCCCCTTCGACCTTCTGCGCCGCCTCTTCGCCTATATAAAGCCCCTGGATCAGAAAACCCGATACCAATTGACGAAACCCACGAAACACTGCCGGAGCCGCCGCCATCGCGAAGCCAAGATCCGGGGACGGGATCTCTGTTCCGGCACCCTGCCGGAGCGGGGAAGTGCCCCGGAAGGCTTCTCCATCGACACCGCTGCCATCTCCACCGCCATCTTCATCACCGCTGCTGCTCCCATGAGGAGGGAGTAGTTCTCCATCGAGGCTCGGGGCTGTACCGGTAGCTATGTGGTTCATCTCTCTCCTATGTGTGTCAATACAATAATCTCATGAGCTGCCTTACATGATTGAGATTCATATGATGATGCTTGTAATCTAGATGTCATTATGCTAGTCAAGTGAGTTTTACCTATGTGATCTCCAGGAGACTCCTAGTCCCACGTGTGTAAAGGTGACGAGTGTGTGCACCGTGTGGGTCTCTTAGGCCATATTTCACGGAATACTTACTCATTGAATGGCATAGTGAGGTGCTTATTTATATCTCTTTATGATTGCAGCATGTTTGTATCACAATTTATCTATGTGCTACTCTAGTGATGTGTTATTAAAGTAGTTTTATTCCTCCTGCATGTGTGCAAAGGTGACAGTGGGTGCACCGTGTTAGTACTTGGTTTATGCTATGATCATGATCTCTTGTAGATTATGGAGTTAACTATTGCTATGATAATATTGATGTGATCTATTCCTCCTACATATGCATGAAGGTGACAGTGTGCATGCTATGTTAGTACTTGGTTTAGTAGCGTTGATCTATCTTACACTAAAGGTTACTTAAACATGAGCATTATTGTGGAGCTTGTTAACTCCGGCATTGAGGGTTCGTGTAATCCTACGCAATGTGTTCATCATCCAACAAAAGTGTAGAGTATGCATTTATCTGTTCGTTATGTGATCAATGTTGAGAATGTCCACTAGTGAAAGTCTAATCCCTAGGCCTTGTTCCTAAATACTGCTGAGTTACTACTTGCTTGTTTACTACTCGTTGCGTTACTACTGCTTGAGTTACTACTTGCTGTTTCTTGTTTCTATCGCGTTACTACTGCTGCAATACCACCACCATCAACTACACGCCAAGCACTTTTCCGGCACCGTTGCTACTGCTCATACTTATTTATACCACCCGTATTTCACTATCTCTTCGCCGAACTAGTGCACCTATTAGGTGTGTTGGGGACACAAGAGACTTCTTGCTTTGTGGTTGCGGGGTTGCATGAGAGGGATATCTTTGACCTCTTCCTCCCTGAGTTCGATAAACCTTGGGTATCCACTTAAGGGAAACTTGCTGCTGTTCTACAAACCTCTGCTCTTGGAGGCCCAACACTGTCTACAGGAAAGGAGGGGGAACGTAGACATCAGGAGCGACGAAGAAATATATGGGGAGGAATGAAGAACAAATTCATTCATCCTAATCTTCTTGTTGTCCATACATTGCGTGCGTGATCTTGTATATTTTTGCAGCCTTAGTTTGTCGTGAACATTAACAATGTTATTATTCCGCTTTTGGGCTGCTTGTATGCGAGTTTACCTATGTATTATACTTAGTTTTTCGATTATCTTCGTTGTGAATTTAT
>NC_061508.1:166610096-166673506 GCF_022539505.1 Lolium rigidum
TAGGGCTAGCAAACTACACCCTACACGCCGCTGGATCCTCCAACCCTTTGTAAGGCCTAACTATTGCGGATGTTAAACTAATCCTTGAAGAACAAGGAGCAACCGTAACGGATCGGATCTACTAAACGATGATCAAGCGGGGTGCCGCCCCTACACCTAAGATAGGTGTAAGGGCGGCTAGATGTATAAGGGTTGCACTACAACAGCATATGATACGAAGAACAATGCTAACCCTAACACATCTAAGATAACTACGTTGCTCGCCATCAAAAAGGCTTCAGCACGAGCAACGCATGAACAACGTAATAATCTTGTGCTGCCTAGATCGCAAGATGCGATCTAGGCAGCATGGTGCTTACCAGGAGAAACCCTCGAGACGAAGGAGTTGGCGATGCGCCGAGATTTTTTTTGTGTTGAACGTTGGTTGTTGTTTATTTCATAAACCCTAGATACATATTTATAGTCCAGGGGACTTTCTAACTCAAGCGTGCACCTAACCGTGCACGGGTAAAACTCTAACTCCTAACAGACACGTATCCTACTATGGTACAGATACACGGGCAATTAGCCCACACTTGGTACACAAGGCCGATTCACGTATTTCTTCCATGTATATTCTTTAAACCCATCTTGATCGCGGCCCACCTCTGACTCGGTCAAATACTGGTGATAACACAAATACACAAGCCAGAGGGTATGATTACCCTGTGTGCATCATCATTTGGTGTTAAAACCATTTGATGCTGGCAAAAAGGGGAATAAGCCAGAAGAAAATCATCCTAGGGAAGAAATGGCAAGCCCAGTGTATTATCACTGAGGCAAACCAAAGAATCCAGCAAGGATTGATCCACAACTAGCCTAGCCCAACTCACCTAGCACCTACAGCTAATTACACCATCAGACAGATAGGCAACTTGTGCCTATTTTTGTTTGTCAACAGCAAAGATCACTGGAAATCCAACAAGGAATTGCCCAGAGATGCTTTCACTAAGCCACAACAAGCCAACAAGGGTGGGAGCTGTTATCACCAGATTTTGGCTAAATCAGGAGGTGGGCCGCGATCAAGATGGGCTTGGAAGATTACATATGGAAGAACTATGAAGCGGCCTTGCACGGAGAATTTGGGCTAGTTAGCCCGTGTATCTTAATATAATAGATTGTGTATCGGTTTAGAAGTTAGAGTTTACCTCGTGCACGGTTTAGTGCACGCCCACATTAGAAAGTCCGCTGGACTATAAATATGTACCTAGGGTTTATGGAATAAACAACAACTCACGTTCAACCCCAAAACAAACCAATCTCGGCGCATCGCCAACTCCTTCGTCTCGAGGGTTTCTATCGAGTAGCGACATGCTGCCTAGATCGCATCTTGCGATCTAGGCAGCACAAGCCCCACGTTGTTCCATGCGTTGCTCGTATCGAAGCGTTTTTGATGGCGAGCAACGTAGTTATCATTAGATGTGTTAGGGTTAGCATTGTTCTTCGTTTAAGCATGCTTACGTAGTGCAACCCTTGCATATCTAGCCGCCCTCACGCCTGTCTCAGTCGTGGGGGCGGCACCCCGCTTGATCATTATTTAGTAGATCCGATCCGTTACGATTGCTCCTTGTTCTACAAGGATTAGTTTAATATCTGCAATAGTTAGGCCTTACAAAGGGGGAGGATCCGATGGCACGTAGGGTGGCGTTCGCAAGTCCTAAACGGGATGTTCCTAGGATCAACTTCATGTTGGTTTTTTGGCCTTGTTTAGGATCGACTTACGAGCACCGTGCGTGGCCGCAAGGCCCAACCTCGGAGTAGGATGATCCGATTATGCGGTGAAAACCCTAAATCGTCGTAGATCTCATTAGCTTCATCTTGATCAAGCAGGACCACCAAGTATTCGTGCACCCCGTACGGATCATGGGTGGATCGGCTCTTTGAGCCGATTCACGAGATAACCCGAGAGCCGATCGAGGCTCGTATTTAACGTTTACATGTATGCCCTGCGAGAAACTAAGCGAGGCATCCTCATCACCTTCCCGACCAGGTATAGGTCAGGTGGCACGCCCTTGCACTTCGCAACGCCGCGTGTGACCGGAAGAGCATTGCGGGCCGTCGCTCGAGAGGGTCTCAGCCAGCCGCAGCTCTAGGCTCTTCCCGGCTCTACGGTGTTGACAAGGCCGCTGCCCGCCGGTGGGTTTTGGCAGTCAACACATTCTGGCACGCCCGGTGGGACTCTCACCGCAAGGTGCGCTCGATGGGATAGACCTCTCTACCCCGTCGGAGGAACGTACCAGGGGTCTGCGGCAGGAGATCAACTACCTGGTGGCTCATTCACTACACCGCCACTCTGAGAACTTGGTCAACGTGTTGGAGCGTGTCGCTCGCGCGTGATCCGGAGATCATGAGCCACCGGCACTCGCCGTCGGGACCAGCTCTCGGGACTCATCAAGGAGAGTTGCCATTCCGAGTCCCGTCCACCGCTGCCATATGCGTTGGCAGCACCTGCTGAAGTGCCGACTACACCGGCATTCCTCGTCTACGAGGATTGGTGGCGACCCTAGTGACTACCGAGTTCTTAATGGAGGCGCCTAAGGAGATCCCTCATGGATACGCGTGCATGTATGTGCCGGATTGTGGTGACCGGGCACTCACAAACCAGGCCACAACATCGGGGACTCCGGCGAAGACAGGAGGAACGTCGGCGACGGAGCGAGACGTGGCTAACTAAATACGCCACGCCGACGAAACTCCCGAGCCCAGCTCCCGCAGCCGGCTCAGAGCTGGAAAAGCAAACGTGGCAGGCCAAGTACGCCACCCCGGCGAATCTTCAGAGTGCAACTCCTACGGCCAGCACAGCGGATCAGATCACTACCATACTGAGAGACCAGTTCGGCATGATGCCGAAAAGAAGGGCAGTCGGCTATTCCAAGCCGTACCTCGACGATTACGAGATGATCCCGCTGCCACCTAAATATCGGCTCCCCGACTTCTCCAAATTCAGTGGATCAGATGGCTCCAGCTCCATCGAGCACGTCGGCCCGATATTTGGCTCAACCGGGACCGGCTTCGATGTCGGATCAGCTACGCGTGAGGCTCTTTCCACGGTCCCTCACGGGATCGGCTTTTGGATGGTACACCTCTTTGCCGACAAACTCCATCCAGTCTTGGAAGCAATTGGAAGAACAGTTCCATATGCAATACCATTCAGAAGCTTCCGAGTCCGGCATTGCCGATCTAGCACAACTACGTCGAAGCGCGGGGAAACGGTGACGGAATACATCCAGCCGCTTCAGGAATCTTAGGAACCGATGTTATTCGGTTCGTATAACCGAAAAGGAAGCGATCGAGTTGGCGTGAGCGAGGCCTTGCAACACAGCTCAAGGACATGGCCTCCCAAGCAGATTATCCCTCGTTGGCGCACATGGTTCGAAACTATCAGCATATGAACAGCGCCACCCCGACCTGTACCAAGACAAGTTCAAGCGTGCGGTAGTTATGGTCGATACGGAGGAAGACGAAGTGCTCGCGGGAGGCCAAGAGATAGCAGTGGCTGAGTGGACTCGGGGGGAACCCCGTGGCCTCGCAAATGGGTAAAGCCACCAGGGCCGCCCGTGGGATTTGATTTTGACATAACCAAGACCGAACAAATCTTCGACCTCCTGCTCAAGGAGAAACAGCTGACGATTCTCGAAGGTCTCAAGTTCCCCACGGCGAAAGAGCTAAACGGAAAGCCGTACTGCAAATTCCACAACTCGCTTTCCCATGCCACCAACGACTGCCGGGTGTGGCGTCAGCACATCCAAGCGGCGATAGAGAAGGGGCGGCTAGTTTTCAACCAGTACGCCATGAAGGTCGACACCCAACCCTTCCCCGCCGTTAACATGGTAGAAATCATCTACCCTGAAGGTTGCCAGCCGGGTCCCTCGTTCAGCATCAACATGGTAGGACCTGGAAACCACTCTGGCAAAGATGGAGATGAGGGCAGCTGCTCTCATAGCAAGGATACAGAGGAGGCCGCTCCACGCGATCGGCTCCGTCATGATGGCAAGCGCTATGTCACTGAGGGAGAGGTGAAGAATATAAGATATCAGCGACCCTCTCTGATCACCTCCTCAACAAATATGTGAGTCAGTATGACCAACGCCGACGGTCCAATTACGATGATAGAGGAGATCGTCTGGCTAGAGAAGCCAGAAGATATCGTCGGCAGGATCGCGATGAGGAGGAGCACGAGCGCTGTGCCACGGAAGCATCAAGGGAGCAAGATGACAACGCCAGACACTGGGACTGCCCTTTCTTCAGACACTGCTGGGATTCAGGAATGAGCCGATTGCCCACAATCGGCAATTGCCCAGAATGCAATCAGAAAAAGAAGGAGGCAGCCAATGTGTCCGTGTTCGAGCGCCTAGGGCCTCTCCCGCCACAAAGCAAACGCGCTGAGTCACCTCGTTGGGCAGGTCTGGAAGATTCAGAAGACGAGGGAGAAGTGGAAGAAGATAGGTACCACCGGCCAAGGTGGTGCCCTGACGGACTCAGCCGTTCCCAAAAGCGCAGGGTTCAGCGATTGCGCGGCCTAGAGGAAGCCGAGAGGTTGTACCGCATACGCTAAGGAAGGCACGGCCTGATCCGGCTGCAAAGGTTCAGCGAACCCTGGATGAAGAGGGTCGTCCACGGAAAATGGAGTGGCGCCCTAAACAGAGGAAAGCCGATGATGAGACATCGGCTGGCACAAACATGGTACTCGTCTTGCCGACGAGCGTAGCGCTCCACGACTCTACGGAGCACTCAAGGTGGACGACAGCAAGCGCATCAAGTCAGAGGTCGGGTTGGTTTTATCCAGCCTGACTAAGTAGCAAGATCAAACCAATGAGCAAACCAGGAGAGGCTGATCCTTGTGATCGGCCCCAAAAATTTATGAAGGGGACTTACAAAACCTTCAACGAGCAAGCAACGTGGAGGCCGATTCCAGCAATCGGCCAAAATTATCCTCACCCACCATTCTGCCTGGGTTCAACATGTTATCCAACACGAGCCGATACCATCAATTCTCTTGACAGAATCGGCTCGGGGGGCACCCAGGTAGATAAAATACGAGGATATGCAACGGAAGCCTCTCATCTTCTGTTGATGGATATTGGAATATGGGGGCCGATGCACAGGTCGGCCGTAAAAAACAAAAGGGGTGAAAATTCGAAATTTTTCGAGCACAGCCGATGCAGCAGGCATCGACTTAAGGATATGAAAGCCGATGCATGGCCATCGACTCAAGGGGAGTAACTGTTACGATCAGAGGGTCAATGGAGCACAAAAGGAGATTTTTTATGAAGGAACTCCTCAATGGAGCAGTTTGGAAGCTCAGATCCTCTCTTCGAGAACAATGTCAGGAGCAGCATGGGCGTGCGGGTCAAGTCAAGGATGGATTGCATCAGGTCCACCAAAGGGAAGGAGCCCATCTGGCCGGCAGGAGCTGAAGAAACTCGGGGGGCAGCTCACCTTGAGGGCTCTCTGCTTTGGGAGGCCGATTTATGTTTAAATCGGCTAGCTCGGCATAAGGAGCTCCTTCAGACATGATCGAGCCCAGGTCCATACAGCTCTGTTTTGCCTCGGCTAAGACTCGGGGGGCAACAAGCCTGGAAGATGCCCTGTTTTTTAAGAGCCGATTAGAGTCACCTCGGCTGCGGCTGCATCATGGTCGTCTCAGGGAGGAACTGGGAAGGAAAAGCCATCGTCTAGTACAGGGTTTGGACTGTGCTGTGGCTGCAAGAAAAGGAAAGAAGTCCGACGCGTTGCTATCGGTCTTAGCATGACAAACGGAGGGAATGAAATTGGAGCGATTAAAGGATGAATGGAAAGAACAATTTCATTAATTCCAAGGAGCGGCTTTACAAGAAAGAGCCGATGGCTCTCAAAAGAGGGATCTGGTGCCTAGTGCACTGCTACTACTAGTCCTATACTACTAGTCGTCGCTGTCCTCGTCATCGCCGCCGTCGACGTCGTCGGCGCATGCTCCCGAGGAGCTCCTCGTCGCTGCTGCCCCAGCCCTTGGTCGGAGCTTCTTCCTCATCGTCATCATCATCATCCTCGCTGTCCGCCCAGGAGCGGAAGCGCTTGGTCGGCGGATACCCGATGGAGGAGGAGGAGTCATCCTCCTCCTCTTCCTCTTCGTCATCATCTTCGTCCTCGCTGTCCGCCCACATGTGGGGGCGCTTCTTCGGCGGGAGCCGGGCGGAAGGGGAGGCCTTGGCCTTCGCTGCTTCTCCTTCTTTCTCCTCCTTGTCGGAGGAGAAGGGATTCGCTGCGGGGTGGAGGCTGCCCTCGTTCTTCTTCTTCGGCGAAGATTGGGGGAAGAGTTTTGAGAAGGAAGAGGAAGAGGAAGACATTGCTACAGGAGGAGAGGGTTTTTTTTGGTGCCGATAGCTGGGATGGAATGGAGGATAGAGAGAGCTAACCAGTCGGCACGGTTAAATAATGAGAGATCTGGTGAAGGTTTAATGCCATTACAGCTTCCAAGGGATCGATGCTAAAGCTGTCAGAATTTTTAGAGAAGCTGAGAAGACAGGGCATAATGATGACGGATGCTGTAACGGCTCTGCTCTGCCACGACATGACCCTTCGAAGGGAAAGCATAATGATTTTGGAAATGTTATTTCCAAAACCAGGGGGGCATGTGTTATCACCAGATTTTGGCTAAATCAGGAGGTGGGCCGCGATCAAGATGGGCTTGGAAGATTACATATGGAAGAACTATGAAGCGGCCTTGCACGGAGAATTTGGGCTAGTTAGCCCGTGTATCTTAATATAATAGATTGTGTATCGGTTTAGAAGTTAGAGTTTACCTCGTGCACGGTTTAGTGCACGCCCACATTAGAAAGTCCAGCTGGACTATAAATATGTACCTAGGGTTTATGGAATAAACAACAACTCACGTTCAACCCCAAAACAAACCAATCTCGGCGCATCGCCAACTCCTTCGTCTCGAGGGTTTCTATCGGGTAGCGACATGCTGCCTAGATCGCATCTTGCGATCTAGGCAGCACAAGCCCCACGTTGTTCCATGCGTTGCTCGTACTGAAGCGTTTTTGATGGCGAGCAACGTAGTTATCATTAGATGTGTTAGGGTTAGCATTGTTCTTCGTTTAAGCATGCTTACGTAGTGCAACCCTTGCATATCTAGCCGCCCTCACGCCTGTCTCAGGTGTGGGGGCGGCACCCCGCTTGATCATTATTTAGTAGATCTGATCCGTTACGATTGCTCCTTGTTCTACAAGGATTAGTTTAATATCTGCAATAGTTAGGCCTTACAAAGGGGGAGGATCCAGGTGGCACGTAGGGTGGCGTTCGCAAGTCCTAAACGGGATGTTCCTAGGATCAACTTCATGTTGGTTTTTTGGCCTTGTTTAGGATCGGCTTACGAGCACCGTGCGTGGCCGCAAGGCCCAACCTGGAGTAGGATGATCCGATTATGCGGTGAAAACCCTAAATCGTCGTAGATCTCATTAGCTTCATCTTGATCAAGCAGGACCACCAAGTATTCGTGCACCCCGTACGGATCATGGGTGGATCGGCTCTTTGAGCCGATTCACGAGGATAACCCGAGAGCCGATCGAGGCTCGTATTTAACGTTTACATGTATGCCCTGCAGGAAACTAAGCGAGGCATCCTCATCACCTTCCCGACCAGGTATAGGTCAGGTGGCACGCCCTTGCACTTCGCAACGCCGCGTGTGACCAGAAGAGCATTGCGGGCCGTCGCTCGGAGGGGTCTCAGCCAGCCGCAGCTCTAGGCTCTTCCCGGCTCTACGGTGTTGACAAGGCCGCTGCCCGCCGGTGGGTTTTGGCAGTCAACAGGAGCTACCTAACAGCAATGAATTGCTGTCAAGGTCACCTCAACCACTGAAACAACCCAAATCACCAAGCCTTGCACAGTTATCATCACCCAGATGGGTTCAAAAGGAGGGCTAGGGTACACAACCAAGTGTTGGCATCCATCTAGCCCTACCACAGTTAATAGGATGATCACAACTGCAAGCAGTTCACATCATTTATCCATTCAACAAAGCAAGACAACACAGATAAATGAATTACACAAGTAATTGATGCAACAGAACCTTGCTGATGATCCAATGGATCACTGCAAGCATCACAGATGCTTGAGCAAGCACCATCACACACCAGGCCAAGCCTGTGTGATACACACACAGCACAGAGTGAGCAGCAGTGAGGCACAGACACCAAAGAGCAGCTTTTACAAGCAACTGATGATCATATGATCATCAGAAGCTTGCTAGAGCATGTTACAGCATGCTAGAATCAATTCTAGTATCAATACATGGGCCAGATAATTAAATCAACCATATAACATGAACAATTGCATCACAGATAAGTAAATAAAGGCAGTATAATTGTATCCAGAAGCACTCCATCAAGGGATAGAGCTGCCAAGTCAACAACAATGCTCAATTGAGCATATCCATGAATTAGAGCACAAATAATAGCACATCAGGAGCACTGGCTCTTGCAAATTGCAAGGAGGACACACAGTCATCAGGCCAGAGGCAAGTAATTGCACACACAGGAGAGGCAGGAGCAAGATAGCAGCAGCAGTAACAATGAAATATAGCATAGCACCACAGCATGCTCATGAGCAAGAGCTCATGAGATGCAACAACAAGTAATGGAGAAAGAACAGCACAACACAGCAGTTAGGATCCATGGCAGCAACACAGCAGCACAACAACAGCATACGCATAGCAGCACAAGCACAGCAGCAGTAGCGCAGCAGCATGCCTAGCCTAGCACGGCGACAGCTAGCACAGCACCAGGGCTAGCATGGCGCAAGGCCATAGAGGCGTAGCAGTAGCAACACATCAGCACGGCCAGCATCTCCACATGGAGAAGCAGGCCAGTGGCCGAGCTAGACGAAGAGGAGGAAGAGAGAAGAGAGTAGAACATGTAGCAGAGGAGGAAGGAGGAGAAGTGAACTTACAGGTGAAGCGGGAGGAGATCGGCCATGGCGGCACAGCGGCACACGCCAGGCGAACGGCGGCGTGATGTCTACGCACGCTTCTATTCCTGTAGACAGTGTTGGGCCTCCAAGAGCAGAGGTTTGTAGAACAACAGCAAGTTTCCCTGAAGTGAATCACCCAAGGTTTATCGAACTCAGGGAGGTAGTGGTCAAAGATATCCCTCTCAAGCAACCCTGCAATCACGATACAAGAAGTCTCTTGTGTCCCCAACACACCTAATACACTTGTCAGATGTATAGGTGCACTAGTTCGGCGAAGAGATAGTAAGATGCAAGTGATATGGATGAATATGAGTGGTAATAACAATCTGAAATAAAGATGGCAGCGAGTAAACATGCAATAGAACAGTAAATAAACGGTGATTCGATATTCGGAAACAAGGCCTAGGGATCATACTTTCACTAGTGGACACTCTCAACATTGATCACATAACTGAATAAACAAATACTACTTTCTCTACACTCTCTTGTTGGATGATAAACACCATTCATTGTGTAGGGCTACAAGAGCTCCCTCAAGCCAGAGTTAACAAGCTCCACAACATTCGGTGTTCATATTTAAGTAACCTTAGAGTGCATAATAGACCATTGCAATTATACCGAGTACTAACATAGCATGCACACTGTCACCGTCGAGCTATGAAAGGGGGAATAGATCGCATCAATACTATCATAGTAATAGTTAACTTCAAAATCTACAAGAGATCACAATCATAGCTTATACCAAGTACTACATGATGCACACACTATCAACATTACATCATGGAGGAGGAATAGACTACTTTAATAACATCACTAGAGTAGCACATAGATGATATTCAACTAGATCACAAAGCTCATGATCACATAAAGATCACATGAGAGAGAGATGAACCACATAGCTACGGTACAGCCCTTAGCCTCGGGGAAGAACTACTCCCTCCTCATCATAGGAGACAACAATGGCGATGAAGATGACGGTGGTGTCGATGGAGATGCCTTCCGGGGGCAATTCCCCGTCCCGGCGGCGTGCCGAAATAGAGACTTCTGTCCCCCGAATCTTGGCTTCGCGATGGCGGCGGCTCTGGAACTTTTCTCGTATCGTGGCTTATTGTGATAGTGTTTTTGCGATGGAGGCTTTATATAGGCGGAAGGGCAGCCTCGGGGGAGTCCTGGTGCAGCCACACCATAGGGGGCGCCCCCCCTTGGCCGCGCCGCCTTGTGGGGTGGGGCCCCCTGGCTTCCCTCTGGCCCCTCTTTGGTGCTCTGGAAGCTTCCGGGAAAAATAAGATACTGGGCGTTGATTTCGTCCAATTCCGAGAATATTTCCTTTGTAGGATTTCTGAAACCAAAAACAGCAGAAAATAGGAACTGGCACTTCGGTATCTTGTTAATAGGTTAGTTCCGTAAAATGCATATAAATGATGTAAAGTGTGTATAAAACATATGAGTATCATCATAAAAGTAGCATGGAACATAAGAAATTATAGATACGTTGGAGACGTATCAGCATCCCCAAGCTTAGTTCCTACTCGCCCTCGAGTAGGTAAACGATAACAAAGATAATTTCTTAAGTGACATGCTATCATAATCTTGATCAATACTATTGTAAAGCATATGAGATGAATGAAGTGATTCAAAGCAATGGTAAAGACAATGATTAAACAACTGAATCATATAGCAAAGACTTTTCATGAATAGTACTTTCAAGACAAGCATCAATAAGTCTTGCATAAGAGTTAACTCATAAAGCAATAAATTCAAAGTAAAGGCATTGAAGCAACACAAAGGAAGATATAAGTTTCAGCAGTTGCTTTCAACTTTCAACATGCATATCTCATGGATAATTGTCAACACAAAGTAATATGATGAATGCAAATAAGCAAGTATGCAGGAATCAATGCACAGTTAACACAAGTGTTTGATAGAAAGAAGTAGGTAAACTGACTCAACATAAAAGTAGAAGAATGACCCTTCGAAGAGGGAAGCATGGATTGCTATATTTGTGCTAGAGCGTTTATTTTGAAAACAAGAAACAATTTTGTCAACGGTAGTAATAAAGCATATGTGTTATGTATAAGATATCCTATAAGTTGCAAGCCTCATGCAAAGAGTACCAATAGTGCCCGCACCTTGTCCTAATTAGCTTGGATTAACATGGATTATCATTGCATAACATATGTTTCAACCAAGTGTCACAAAGGGGTACTTCTATGCCGCCTGTACAAAGGTCCAAGGAGATAGATCGCATTTGATTTCTCGTTTTTGATAGATCTCAACAAGGACATCCATACCGGGACAACATAGACAACAGATAATGGACTCCTCTTTAATGCATAAGCATTCAACAACAGTTAATATTCTCATAAGAGATTGAGGATTAGTGTCCAAACTGAAACTTCCACCATGATTCATGGCTTTAGTTAGCGACCCAATGTTCTTCTCTAACAATATGCATACTCAAACCATTTGATCATGAAAATCGCCCTTACTTCAGACAAGACGAACATGCATAGCAACTCACATGATATTCAACAAAGGTGTAAAAGTTGATGTCGTCCCCAGAAACATGGTTATCGCTCAACAAGCAACTTATAAGAAATAAGATACATAAGCTACATATTCTTTACCACAATAGTTTTTAAGCTATTTTCCCATGAGCTATATATTGCAAAGACAAAGAATAGAATTTTAAAGGTAGCACTCAAGTAATTTACTTTGGAATGGCAGAGAAATACCATGTAGTAGGTAGTATGGTGGCCACAAATGGCATAGGTTTTGGCTCAAGGTTTTGGATGCACGAGAAGTAATCCCTCTCAATACAAGGCTTAGGCTAGCAAGGTTGTTTGAAGCAAACACAAGTATGAACCCGTACAACAAAACTTACATAAGAACATATTGCAAGCATTATAAGACTCTACACTGTCTTCCTTGTTGTTCAAACACTTCACCAGAAAATATCTAGACTTTAGAGAGACCAATCATGCAAACCAAATTTCAACAAGCTCTACGGTAGTTCTTCATTAATAGGTGCAAAGTACATGATGCAAGAGCTTAAACATGATCTATATGAGCACAACAATTGCCAACTATCAAATTATTCAAGACAATATACCAATTACCACATGAAGCATTTTCTGTTTCCAACCATAATGAACGAAGCAGTTTCAACCTTCGCCATGAACATTAAAAGTAAAGCTAAGAACACATGTGTTCATACGAAACAACGGAGCGTGTCTCTCTCCCACATAAGCATGAATTTATTCAGAGAATGAAAATAACAAAACAAAAATAAAAGCACACAGACGCTCCAAGTAAAGTACATAAGATGTGACGGAATAAAAATATAGTTTCACTAGAGGTGACCTGATAAGTTGTCGATGAAGAAGGGGATGCCTTGGGCATCCCCAAGCTTAGATGCTTGAGTCTTCTTGAAATATGCAGGGATGAACCACGGGGGCATCCCCAAGCTTAGACTTTTCACTCTTCTTGATCATATTGTATCATCCTCCTCTCTTGACCCTTGAAAACTTCCTCCACACCAAACTCAAAACAAACTCATTAGAGGGTTAGTGCATAATCAAAAATTCACATGTTCAGAGGTAACACAATCATTCTTAACACTTCTGGACATTGCCCAAAGTTACTGGAAGTTAATGGAACAAAGAAATCCATTCAACATAGCAAAAGAGGCAATGCGAAATAAAAGGCAGAATCTGTTAAAACAGAACAGTCCGTAAAGACGAATTTTTCTGGGGCACTTAACTTGCTCAGATGAAAAATGCTCAAATTGAATGAAAGTTGCGTACATATCTGAGGATCACGCACGTAAATTGGCAGATTTTTCTGAGTTACCTACAGACGGGGTTGCTAAATTTCGTGACAGTAAGAAATCTGTTTCTGTGCAGTAATCCAAATCTAGTATCAACCTTACTATCAAAGACTTTACTTGGCACAACAATGCAATAAAATAAAGATAAGGAGAGGTTTCTACAGTAGTAACAACTTCCAAGACACAACAAAACAGTAGCAAAATAAAAACATCGGTTATCTCCCAAGAAGTGCTTTCTTTATAGCCATTAAGATGGGCTCAGTAATTTTAATGATGCTCACATAAGGATGAGAGTTGGAGCAAAAGAGAGCATCAAAAAGCAAATTCAAAACAAATTTAAGCCTAACCCACTTCCTATGAAAATGAATCTTGTAAACAAACAAGTGATCTAAGCATAATGCAATAAGCATAGGAAGGCAACACAAGCGCAACTTCAAGATTCTCAACATAAAGAGGGGAAACTTAATATTATTAAGATGCATATAACCATGTTTCCCTCTCTCATAATAACTTTCAGTGGCATCATGAACAAACTCAACAATATAACTATCACATAAAGCATTCTTATCATGAGTCTCATGCATAAAATAATTACTACTCCCAACATAAGCATAGTCATTCTTATTAATTGTAGTGGGAGCAAATTCAACAAAGTAGCTATCATTATTATTCTCATCATCAAATATAGGAGGCATAGTATAATCATAATAAACTTTATCCTCCATAGTAGGTGGCACCAAAATACCACTATCATTATAATCATCATAAATGGGAGGCAAAGTATCGTCAAAGTAAATTTTCTCCTCCATGCTTGGGGGACTAAAAATATCATGCTCATCAAAACCAGCTTCCCCAAGCTTAAATTCTTCCATAGCATTATCAACAATGGTGTTCATACTAATAACATTGCTACTAGCATGCAAATAAGGTTCCATAGGTTTTTTAATTTTCGCATCACACAATTTATGTCTTAACTCAGGAAATAGATTAAAAAGCTCACTGTTGTTTTCCATTATGCCTTCTAGTGAAAAATAAAAACAAGAAACAAAAAGATGCAATTGCATGATCTAAAGGAAATAGCTTCGAGCACTCACACACCGGCAACAGTGCTAGGAAATAGCTTAGTAGTCGGAGGATGTGAATACCTTTTACCTTACCTCCCCGACAAAGGCGCCAGAAAATAGCTTGATGTCTACGCACGCTTCTATTCCTGTAGACAGTGTTGGGACTCCAAGAGCAGAGGTTTGTAGAACAACAGCAAGTTTCCCTTAAGTGAATCACCCAAGGTTTATCGAACTCAGGGAGGTAGAGGTCAAAGATATCCCTCTCAAGCAACCCTGCAATCACGATACAAGAAGTCTCTTGTGTCCCCAACACACCTAATACACTTGTCAGATGTATAGGTGCACTAGTTCAGCGAAGAGATAGTAAGATGCAAGTGATATGGATGAATATGAGTGGTAATAACAATCTGAAATAAAGATGGCAGCGAGTAAACATGCAATAGAACAGTAAATAAACGGTGATTCGATATTCGGAAACAAGGCCTAGGGATCATACTTTTACTAGTGGACACTCTCAACATTGATCACATAACTGAATAAACAAATACTACTTTCTCTACACTCTCTTGTTGGATGACAAACACCATTCATTGTGTAGGGCTACAAGAGCTCCCTCAAGCCGGAGTTAACAAGCTCCACAACATTCGGTGTTCATATTTAAGTAACCTTAGAGTGCATAATAGACCATTGCAATTATACCGAGTACTAACATAGCATGCACACTCGTCACCGCTAGTGCTATGAAAGGGGGAATAGATCGCATCAATACTATCATAGTAATAGTTAACTTCATAATCTACAAGAGATCACAATCATAGCTTATACCAAGTACTACATGATGCACACACTGTCAACATTACATCATGGAGGAGGAATAGACTACTTTAATAACATCACTAGAGTAGCACATAGATGATATTCAACTAGATCACAAAGCTCATGATCACATAAAGATCACATGAGAGAGAGATGAACCACATAGCTACGGTACAACCCTTAGCCTCGGGGAAGAACAACTCCCTCCTCATCATAGGAGACAGCAGCGGCGATGAAGATGGCGGTGGTGTCGATGAAGATGCCTTCCGGGGGCAATTCCCCGTCCCGGCGGCGTGCCGGAACAGAGACTTCTGTCCCCCGAATCTTGGCTTCGCGATGGCGGCGGCTCTGGAACTTTTCTCGTATCGTGGCTTATTGTGATAGGGTTTTCGCGATGAAGGCTTTATATAGGCGGAAGGGCAGCCTCGGGGGAGTCCTGGTGCAGCCACACCATAGGGGGCGCCCCCCCTTGGCCGCGCCGCCTTGTGGGGTGGGGCCCCCCTGGCTCTCCTCTGGCCCCTCTTCGGTGCTCTGGAAGCTTCCGGGAAAAATAAGATATCGGGCGTTGATTTCGTCCAATTCCGAGAATATTTCCTTTGCAGGATTTCTGAAACCAAAAACAGCAGAAAACAGGAACTGGCACTTCGGCATCTTGTTAATAGGTTAGTTCCGGAAAATGCATATAAATGATGTAAAATGTGTATAAAACATATGAGTATCATCATAAAAGTAGCATGGAACATAAGAAATTATAGATACGTTGGAGACGTATCACGGCGCCAGGTCAAGCCAAGCCAGGCACCACCTCGCCGCAACGCCAGCGCAACCACGGCGAGGCACACGGCCGCGCCACGGCGCCAGGAGCGTCGACGGCGACGAAATCGCCGCGGAACACCACGGCAGGCGAGCAGAGGCGATGGGGTGAGACGAGAAGGCGGAAAAACACAGATCGACGCGGTGGATCTGAAGCACCGTCGAATGGCGGTTCAGATGCGCCACATCTCACCGCCGGCGATGGCCGGAGTTGGCCGGAGTAAATCGGCGAAGGCGGCGGCGACGCGGGAATCGCAAGAGCTCGAGGGGCTAGGGTTCGCGAGAGAGAAGGGGAAGGGGACGGGTGCGTCCGACCGAGCCCAACGTGCGGCTCGGGTTAGGGTTAACCCGCTGGGCCACCCTGACAGGTGGGCCCAGGGGCATATTAGACATTTCACAATTCCATTAAATCCCGAAACTTTGAAAATACATAGAAAATGATAAATAGCTCTAAAAAATAATTAAAAATATGAAAACTACTCAGGATAAAATTCTCTATCATAATAAAATATAAAATGGAATTTTTGAAGACAAACAAGATTAAGTCCAAATTTAATGATTAAAATAATCATTTAAATCACATCTTATATTTTCAATAATGAAAATAAGTCCATAAATGCTTTTGGACTTTAAAAACACCTTGACAACATTTCAAGGTAGTATTTTACCCTAAACAGAGTATCCCTAAATCATTCTTAGTATTAACCTCTCACATGAAATGATAAAAACACCGGAAGGGGGAACAACCCTAAAAACTGAATCATGCATAATTGCTTCTTTAACCATTGCCCTTATCGGACAACGATGCTATTTTTCAGCAACAGAGGACAAGGGTCAGTCCACACCATCCAACTGCAACACTTTGCAGTGTTCAGGCAAGTTCATCACTTGCTCATGTCATTTGAGTATTTTTACCAAATTACTTGCAACGTACTATGTTTATCACTATTGCATAAAAAGCAAAACCACTATTTTCATAACTATGAATATGACTAAGTGGTTGGCAATGGAACCATGGATTGTGTTGATATGGTGGAGGTTCCATTGCAAGGGTTTATATCCATCTAGGATTAAACAACAAATGTCGTCCAGTGATTCTTGTGCCGTAAAACTCGTGTTAACCATAAGATCTGGAGTGGGACGGAATAGTCAATTGTATTTCCACCTCTTGTACATCAACGGACGCGCTTTACCATAGACACTTGTAGTTCAACGGTGAAAGCGGTGGCTGGGGAAGCCTAAAGTCCCCATGGCATCGTCCGTAGACACTTGTAGCCCGAGGATCAAGCGGTGGCTGGGGAAGCCTAAAGTCCCCACTGTATTGCGGTCTATGTGGGGTTGCATCTACCGGCGAAGGAGTTTGGTTCGATCCCAGATTGTTGTCGTGGTCGGGGTCCATCCTTAATTGGTGTAAGAGGACCGGCGAGGACCCAGGGTCGGGGATGCAACAAAGGGTGGGTGTGCGAGGTAGCGGAGGAATATAATTGGCTATGACCTTATATCGGGCCTCAAACCGAAGGAAGTGTGGACGGGAAAGCTGCCGGGTTGGCACCAAGGTTAAGATCTCTTATGGGTAAAGCAACACACCTCTGCAGAGTGTAAGGAATCGTGACCTGTCACTCCCTGTTCCGGGATTTGGAACTGCGAACGCCGCCGGAAAGGAACTCCATGAAGTTCTAGTAAACCGGTGAAGGCTGACGGACATAGTTCTTCTGAATAAAAGCAACCTCTTGAAGAAATGATTATCAAAACCTGCATTGGTATTAGACTTTCTGGTCTGATATCGTAGCTAGTGCATTAAACACCTCTTTTCTATAATGAACTTGTTGAGTACGCTCATACTCATACAACTCTTAAATCCCCTGCTTAGATTGTCTGAATCGACTGGAGGAGGACAACGACGACCCTGAAGGAGCCGAAGTCCGCTATGAAGATCCAGACCTCTCTGGAGGTGTTGAAGGTGTAGACTACCTTATAGTCTACGGAACCGGGGAGGGTTCCGGAGGAGGGCAAGTTTAGACCTACCAAGTAGTATTAGTATTCGAGCAGTACGACCTTTTAGTACTTAGCTGCTCGACGAGAATAAATGTATAACCTAGTACGACTCTTATATTGTAAGTTAAGTTGGGTTCGTCTCGAACCCAGGAGTATTCCTCTTAGGACCCAAGAGGAGCTCCGAGATGATATGTACATGTTGCTTGTAATAATAAATGGATGAGTTATGGACCTGCTATGTTCTGTTGTACTACTCCGAGGGATGTAATATTTGCAGATTGGTACTTCGTGAATGTTATATCAACGACTGGCATACTACAACATGCAGTGGTATGCAGGGTCACCACAGTTGGTATCAGAGCAAAAGCTTTGACCTTAGGTTGGGACCTAGTAAATGGGACGGAACATTAGGAGTCAAATAGGATTAGTAAAGAATTCTCTACAAATATGGTGTATATTCACTTGAGAATAAAAAATCATATCTTTTAGTGCAATAATTCTTTATTATCTCTATTATGATGCATCATTACTAATATTATATTCTTTCTACTACCTCCGTTTCAAAGAATAAGGCGCACACGTATTCCAAGACGAACTTTGACCATAAAAATTGAGCAACAAAATCTTGATTATATTATATGTAATTAGTACCGTTGGATTCGTATTGAAAAGAACTTTTAATGGTACTAATTTCATACAAACAATTTTGATCTATTTGAAGTAATTCTTGGTCAAACAAAAAGCTCGTAAAACGAGGGCGCCTTATTCCTTGAAACGGAGGTAGTATTCTACAGCCAACTATGGCAAGTTCACGTTCGGGACGTAACGTGAAAGTGAAGCCATCAAACTTGAGTGAATACGACGGAGGACTCGCGGACATTCTTCGTGCTATGTTACTTGAATTTGGGTGCGATCCCCAAATCCAAGTAATGAAATACTGGTACTACGACGGTCCAGTATTGGCGAAGTGTAGGGTAGGACTAAGACTTCCAGAATTCCTAGGAATGAGTGTAGTGATGCCAGCAGGTGAGGCTAGAACCATTAACACAGCCTACCACATAGCCATAATGAAAGCCATCACAGATATTCAGGAACATAAGACCAAAGAGCTTATTGGTTCCGAATTCGCTCATATTCCTCATATGGAGGAGGAAGATGATCCTATGCTTAACCACTTCAAGCTTGCAAAACGCAAACCAGCAGAAGCCGCTAAGTACATGGATAACAGCTGCAACCTACTGTCATTGTTCTTTCAGTTGAACCCACATTTGTCGGGAGCAATTGATACATTGTTGGAAGAGTTCACTGAGCCCAAGGAGGAGACTAAGGGGAAAGAACCAATGGAGGGTGAAGTTCACACACCAGTTTATTCAGCTGGTGACTTCATTAGTATTGACCATCCAGAACAACAAACCACACCCATTACACCTAGGTACTTTCCTAGTAGTTCCCATGGAGGATATGAGGGTGGAGAGGAATCCGGAAACCATCAGCGTTCCGAGACTCCTACAGAAAACTCCACAGGTTGGCGTTGGGGATCAGACACAGGAACCCATAGTGATTCAGTTAGATATAATCCCGAGATGAATGAGGACGCCACAACCCAGTTCCAGAACAATCAGTGTGGTAGGGGAGACGATGAGGAGTATCCGATACTGATCGAGTCGGATACAGATGGTGGAAATACCTATGGCGGAGTCACATGGGAGTACACCCGATGGGTGGATTATGATGCATTGAATGACCAGTTCATGAACACAGATTTCTCCCTGGGATCATCCTCTGATTCTGACTACCAGCTGACGGGAAGATCCTATGTTCCAGATTCTGTCAGGAGGACTACACGTTCGACCGGATGGAAGTCTAGGATGTACCGGGAGTGAAGCACGACTAGAGAACCCCATGGGAGGCGAGACTACAATACAGTTGTACCACATGTATTGTAGTATGTAATATTTGTAGAAATTTGTACATATACTTCAATAAGTGAGTTTGCATACTCACATCGCTACTGAGTATTGTAATAAACCACTTAAGTATGTATATACATGGTATATGTTTTGTATGAGTTGGATTTGCTTCTTGATTTCCATTGCGTGACTAGTTCTGTGCACAAAGTTGAGCTTAGAAAACTTGCGCATGGAGTAACTATGAGTACCACTTTGTGTTGCAGAACTAGGGGAAAATGTCGGGAGCGACGGGTGAGGAGAGTGAAGCACAGCGCCTCGAGCGCGAGGCAAGACAGAAGGAAGAGGCTGATGAAGCAGCCAGAAATCAGTTACCACCACCACCACCCATGACGCAGCAGAATTTCCTCCAATACATGCAAATGTTGGAGGAAAGGCAACGTATGACCATGGAGCAGCAAAACAAGTTCTTTCAGGAGCTGCTTCAGTAGAACAGGGTAGAGAGGCCAGAAAACCAGGGAGTCACTTTGTCATACTTCCAGAATACGAAGCCAATATCCTTCGCATACGCGCCCGAACCTATGGACGCGGAGGATTGGTTGATGGGTACTGAGCGTAAGCTCAGCACAGTTGGATGCAACGACCTGGAGAAGGTCAGATACGCAACACACTTGTTGTGTGGACCCGCCGCATCTTGGTGGGATAACATAGTAGCCGTTTATCCGGCTGAAAAGGTGTTTACATGGGAAGAGTTCAAGAGGAAGTTCAGGGAATCCAATGTCCCTGAAAGTATAGTGGAACTGAAGCATCGAGAATTTGAAAGTCTCGAGCAGAAAGATAAAGCCATCCTGATTTATGTCAGGGAGTTTTCAAAACTGTCTCGGTATGCAGTTGAGGAGGTCAACACCGAGGACAAGAAAAAGAAGAGGTTCTTGCGGGGATTAAGTCCCCAGTTCAAGGTACAACTCAGAATGATGAGAGCGACAGAGTTCCAGGAGTTGGTGGATGCAGCCATCACTCTTGAAGATGATTTCAAGCAGCTGCAGGAGGAAAAGAGAAAGAAGGCTAAATTTGAGCCTAAGAGATATATTAGCAACAAGCCCAATACCAGCTTGAGTTTCAAGCCGAGGTATAACAACAACAACAACAACAACAACAACAACAACAACAACAACAACAACAACAACAGGAGGAACCAAGGATTCCAATCGACAAACCAGATCACCTGCCATAACTGTGGATTCAAAGGACATGTCTCTAAAGATTGCAAGAAGCCCAGAATTATATGCTTTGGGTGCCGTCAGGAGGGGCACATGCTAAAGGACTGCCCCAAGAGAAATACTGGAGGAGGTCAGTCAGGAGGAGGAGGAAACCGAAGCGGGAATAACGGAGGGAACTGGAAGAACAAGAAACCCTTCGGCAAGTTGAACTGCACCAGCTTGGAGGAGGTGGTGAACTCCGATCAGGCAGTGATAGGTACGCTTCAGATACTTACTCATCCTGGCAAAGTACTTTTTGATACCGGTGCAACTACATCATTCATTTCTCAGCAATTCATCATCAAACATGGGATTAGTTGCACTAAGTTAGATACACCCATAACCATACTTTCATGCGGGAAACGATAGTAGTAACCCATACCAAACAAGGACAGGTCATTATGATCAATAAGTGTGCGTTTGACGCAGACCTTTTCATTTTACCGATGAAGGACATTGATGTCATTCTTGGTATGAATTGGTTAGAGGCAAATGGAGCCTTGATAGACTGTGTGAACAAAACAGTGTCTTTGAAAAGCCCCGACGGAAGTAGAATGATCTACCAAGGAGATAAACATACACAGATTGAAGTAGAGCTACAGTTGAATAACATGAAGGAAGTAAAGTTGGAGGATATACCTGTAGTAAATAGATTCCAGGATGTTTTTCCTAAGGAATTACCTGGAATGCCACCAGATAGGGAGATAGAGTTCACTATCGACCTAATTCCAGGAACAGCTCCGATTGCTAAAGCACCATACAAGATGGGGCCTAAGGAGTTGAAAGAACTCAAAAAACAGTTGGATGACCTGGAACAGAAAGGATTTATTCAGGAGAGTATATCACCATGGGGATCACCTGTGATATTCGTGGATAAAAGAGATGGAGGCCGAAGGATGTGCGGTGACTACAGGAATCTGAATAATGTTACTATCAAGAATAAGTACCCACTTCCTAGAATACAAGATCTATTTGATCAAGTTAGAGGCGCGGGAGTCTTTTCCAAGATTTATCTAAGATCCGGTTATCATCAGATAAAGATCAAGAAGGAAGACGTTCTGAAAACAGCCTTTGTCTCGAGGTACGGACATCATGAATACCTAGTAGTACCTTTTGGATTAACCAAAGCCCCAGCAAAATTCATGAATCTTATGAATAAGATCTTCATGCCATGTCTAGACAAGTTTGTCATCGTATTCATCGATGATATCTTGATATATTCCAAAGATAAAGCTGAACATGCTGAACATCTTAGGATAGTGTTGCAAACACTAAGAGAACATCAACTCTATGCCAAATTCAGCAAGTGTGAATTTTGGCTAGATCAAGTAGAATTTCTTGGTCATGTTATTAGCAAGGATGGGATAGCTGTTAACCTGAGTAAGGTAGCAGCAGTTTTAGACTGGGAGGCACCAAAGACTGTCAAGGAAATCCGAGGATTCTTAGGAATGGCAGGATACTATCGGAGATTCATTGAAGGATTCTCTAAGATAGCAGGACCAATGACTAAGCTGTTAAGGAAGAACACACCATTCGTGTGGTCTCGATGAGTGTGAGAAGAGTTTTCGGACTCGAAAGAGAAACTCACCACAGCACCGGTGTTAGCAGTCCCGGAAGTGGGCAAGGATTACACCGTGTACTGTGAAGCATCCAAACATGGATTGGGTTGTGTACTCATGCAAGATCGGAAAGTAATATCCTATGGATCAAGGCAACTCAGACCTCATGAAGTGAACTATCCAACACATGATTTAGAGTTAGCAGCAGTAGTATTTGCACTTAAAACTTGGAGACATTTTCTCTATGGAGCCAAGTGTGAGCTCTATACGGATCATAGGATTCTCAAGTACTTCTTCACTCAGAAGGAACTCAACATGAGGCAGAAAAGATGGCTGGAGCTAATCAAGGATTATGACTTGACAATTAATTATACTCCAGGAAAGGTTAATGTTGTAGCAGATGCCTTGAGTAGGAAGAGCACTGGAGGAGTGGAACAAGAAATATCACCGGAGTTGAAGAAGGAAATAAGTCAAGCACATATACAACTTTGGGAGAAAGAAGCTCATGAAGGACTATCGGCTTTACAAGTAGCCGATGAACTAAGTGTTAATCTGAAGAATGAGATAATCATGGGCCAATTAGACGATCCATTCATCGTGGAGGAGATGAGAAGGATTGATGAGGGAAGACCATCAGAATTTCACCGAGCAGATTCTGGATCATTATGGTTCCAGAAAAGAATTTGCGTTCCGGATATTGATGAGATCAAGGAAGTTATACTCCGGGAAGCACATCAAACACCATACTCTATACATCCGGGAAGTACAAAGATGTACATGGATCTCAAGGAATTATTCTGGTGGAATAACATGAAAAGAGAGATAGCACAATATGTGGCTGAATGCCATACATGTCAAAGGGTGAAGGCTGAACATCAAAGCCCGGCAGGAAAGTTGCAACCTTTACCAATCCCAGAATGGAAATGGGAGGAGATAGGAATGGATTTCATCACCGGACTACCCATGACTAATAAAAAGAAGGATATGATATGGGTAATCGTGGACCGGTTGACGAAAAGTGCACACTTCTTAGCAGTAAACCAGCAGGATAAAGGAGAGAAACTCATTGATCTGTACATTAAAGAAATTGTGAGTAAACATGGAGTACCCAAGAAGATAGTGTCAGATCGAGGATCCGTGTTTACATCAGCATTTTGGAAACAACTACATGAAGCCTTAGGATCCAAGTTAGACTATAGCACCGCCTATCATCCTCAGACAGGTGGACAAACAGAGAGAACAAACCAGATATTGGAAGATATGCTTAGGGCTTGTGCTCTAGACTTCGGAGGATCATGGGAGGAACACTTACCACTAGCAGAGTTTTCATACAATAATAGCTATCAAAGCAGCATCAAGATGGCACCATTTGAAGCCATGTATGGAAGGAAGTGTAGATCACCGATATGTTGGTATGAGGTAGGATCAAGCAAGGAGTTCAATCCAGATTATATCAAGGATAAGCAACAGATCATTGACATCATAAGAGATAGGCTAAAGATAGCTCAAAGTCGACAGAAGAGCTATGCAGACCAAAAGAGAAGGACATGGGAGCCACAAGTTGGAGACATGGTATACCTTAAGGTAAGTCCGATGAAAGGTCTTCAGAGATTCGGAGTAAAGGGAAAGCTTAGCCCTAGATACATCGGACCTTTCAAATACTGAGTCAGAACCGAGGGTTAGCCTTTGAATTGGATCTACCGGGAAGGTTAGCTCAAGTCCACAATGTATTCCATGTGTCTCAACTCAGGAAGTGTTTCAAGACCCCAGATGAGCCAATATCACAGGATGAGCTCGAGTTACAACCAGACTTGACCTACATCGAGAATCCAGCTAAGATTCTCGAGGAGAATTGGAAACAACTCAGGAATAGAGCCATTAAGTACTGCAAAATTCAATGGAAGCATCACCCCGAGAGGGAAGCCACCTGGGAAAAGGAAGAAGACCTGAGGAAATCATACCCAGAACTCTTCAGGTATTACAACCACAACTTCGGGACGAAGTTTTCTTTAAGGGGGAAAGGCTGTAATATCCCAGGTTTAGAGACGATCGAGGGGTAGATTTTAGAAAGGGATGTGCATTGCATCGTAATTTCTGGGGAAATTTCGCGATTTTAAAAGAAAACTGCATCGAAGGGGGACAAGTTTCTCTCTCGACACCTTACAGGGTTAGGGTTTCGAGAGTGCGACAAACTTGAATCTCACTTAACTAATTTAGGGTTTTGAGAAGAGAGGAGAGTTAGTGCATTACAACTTAAGTTGCATGATTGAATTCAAACACAAGCTGTGTTTGAGTTTCAAATTGAAAACATCATATGAATATCTCATAATTCAAATTTGAGGTAATTCATTAAATAAAATTATAAATAATCAAGAATATAAATAGTACAACTATTATACAAAGCTCATTAGAGAAAATTGGAGCTTTATTGATAATCACACATGATACATTGTCATTGCAATATTCAGAATTGAAATATGAAATGTTACAATACATTACATGAATTGAATAAAAGGAAAAATAAAAAGGAAAATTACAAGTTAATGAAATGTCCTAAACTACATGTTGATCTTCATGAAATCCTTGATCAAGATGATCTTGCACTTCATCTTGATCATCTCAATTTTCCCTACACACAAACAAAGAACAAAACAAACGTTATGCCAAGTGGCAAAGCCACTTGGCAGGTTAGCAAAAGAAAGTGTAAATGGAGGGGATATGACCATGATCAGCCGAGCTGATCCATCCACTGGACCAAGTACCAACCAGCACACACATAGGCAGCTCACAAGCCTGTGTGCATGTCACACAGCACAACCAAGCCAGGGAGAGTCACCAACAAGTGGCAGGCATTGCTGTCGACCAGGGAAGCAAAGGCAGGGCACATAAAATCTTTTCACAGCAAACCCTAGTCATTTGCATCGACAAGGAGCTTCTGGGTAAGAACACAAGAACACAAGAACCTCAAGAACAGGAAGAACAGCCACTGCTGTTCAACCTACTCAAACAGCCACAGAAAATTAATCAAGCACCACAAGCTGGCAAGGAGGAGCAGGGCAAGCAAACCAAACCATCAGAAGCAATCCTCTACACCAACAACTTAATCTAGGAGCTGGAGTGAGGTATAAACAAGAAATCATGGGCAAACATCTGTTTTGCTCATAAATAAGCATGTGCATAACACATACACAAGCCAGAGGGTATGATTACCCTGTGTGCATCATCATTTGGTGTTAAAACCATTTGATGCTGGCAAAAAGGGGAATGGTCAAGCCCAGTGTATTATCACTGAGGCAAACCAAAGAATCCAGCAAGGATTGATCCACAGCTAGCATAGCCCAACTCACCTAGCACCTACAACTAATTATACCATCAGACAGATAGGCAACTTGTGCCTATTTTTGTTTGTCAATAGCAAAGATCACTGGAAATCCAACAAGTAATTGCCCAGAGATGCTTTCACTAAGCCACAGCAAGCCAACAAGGGTGGGAGCTACCTAACAGCAATGAATTGCTGTCAAGGTCACCTCAACCACTGAAACAACCCAAATCACCAAGCCTTGCACAGTTATCATCACCCAGATGGGTTCAAAAGGAGGGCTAGGGTACACAACCAAGTGTTGGCATCCATCTAGCCCTACCACAGCTTAATAGGATGATCACAACTGCAAGCAGTTCACATCATTTATCCATTCAACAAAGCAAGACAACACAGATAAATGAATTACACAAGTAATTGATGCAACAGAACCTTGCTGATGATCCAATGGATCACTGCAAGCATCACAGATGCTTGAGCAAGCACCATCACACACCAGGCCAAGCCTGTGTGATACACACACAACACAGAGTGAGCAGCAGTGAGGCACAGACACCAAAGAGCAGCTTTTACAAGCAACTGATGATCATATGATCATCAGAAGCTTGCTAGAGCATGTTACAACATGCTAGAATCAATTCTAGTATCAATACATGGGCCAGATAATTAAATCAACCATATAACATGAACAATTGCATCACAGATAAGTAAATAAAGGCAGTATAATTGTATCCAGAAGCACTCCATCAAGGGATGGAGCTGCCAAGTCAACAACAATGCTCAATTGAGCATATCCATGAATTAGAGCACAAATAATAGCACATCAGGAGCACTGGCTCTTGCAAATTGCAAGGAGGACACACAATCATCGAGCCAGAGGCAAGTAATTGCACACACAGGAGAGGCAGGAGCAAGATAGCAGCAGCAGTAACAATGAAATATAGCATAGCACCACAGCATGCTCATGAGCAAGAGCTCATGAGATGCAACAGCAAGTAATGGAGAAAGAATAGCACAACACAACAGTTAGGATCCATGGCAGCAGCACAGCAGCACAGCAACAGCATACGCATAGCAGCACAAGCACAACAGAAGTAGCGCAGCAGCATGCCTAGCCTAGCACGACGCAACAGCTAGCACAGCACCAGGGCTAGCATGGCGCAAGGCCACAGAGGCGTAGCAGAAGCACATCGGCACGGCCAGCATCTCCACATGGAGAAGCAGGCCAGTGGCCGAGCTAGACGAAGAGGAGGAAGAGAGAAGAGAGTAGAACAGGTAGCAGAGGAGGAAGGAGGAGAAGTGAACTTACAGGTGAAGCGGGAGGAGATCGGCCATGGCGGCACGGCGGCACACACCGGGCGAACGGCGGCGCCAGGCCAAGCCAAGCCAGGCACCACCTCGCCGCAACGCCAGCGCAACCACGGCGAGGCACACGGCCGCGCCACGGCGCCAAGAGCGTCGGCGGCGACGAAATCGCCGCGGAACACCACGACATGCGAGCAGAGGCGATGGGGGCGAGACGAGAAGGCGGCAAAACACAGATCAACGCGGTGGATCTGAAGCACCGTTGAACGGTGGTTCAGATGCGCCACATCTCACCGCCGGCGATGGCCGGAGTTTGCCGGAGTAAATCGGCGAAGGCGGCGGCGACGCGGGAATCGCCAGAGCTCGAGGGGCTACGTTCGCGAGAGAGAAGGGGAAGGGGACGGGTGCGTCCGACCGAGCCCAACGTGCGGCTCGGGTTAGGGTTAACCCGCTGGGCCACCCTGACAGGTGGGCCTAGGGGCATATTAGACATTTCACAATTCCATTAAATCCTGAAACTTTGAAAATACATAGAAAATGATAAATAGCTCTAAAAATAATTAAAAATATGAAAACTACTCAGGATAAAATTCTCTATCATAATAAAATATTAAATGGAATTTTTGAATACAAACAAGATTAAGTCCAAATTTAATGATTAAAATAATCATTTAAATCACATCTTATATTTTCAATAATGAAAATAAGTCCATAAATGCTTTTGGACTTTAAAAACACCTTGACAACATTTCAAGGTAGTATTTTACCCTAAACAGAGTATCCCTAAATCATTCTTAGTATTAACCTCTCACATGAAATGATAAAAACACCGGAAGGGGGGACAACCCTAAAAGCTGAATCATGCATAATTGCTTCTTTAACCATTGCCCTTATCGGACAATGATGCTATTTTTCAGCAACAGAGGACAAGGGTCAGTCCACACCATCCAACTGCAACACTTTGCAGTGTTCAGGCAAGTTTATCACTTGCTCATGTCATTTGAGTATTTTTACCAAATTACTTGCAAAGTACTATGTTTATCACTATTGCATAAAAAGAAAAACCACTATTTTCATAACTATGAATATGACTAAGTGGTTGGCAATGGAACCATGGATTGTGTTGATATGGTGGAGGTTCCATTGCAAGGGTTTATATCCATCTAGGATTAAACAACAAATGTCGTCCAGTGATTCTTGTGCCGTAAAACTCGTGTTAACCATAAGATCTGGAGTGGGACGGAATAGTCAATTGTATTTCCACCTCTTGTACATCAACGAATGCGCTTTATCGTAGACACTTGTATTCCAACGGTGCAAGCGGTGGCTGGGGAAGCCTAAAGTCCCCACGGCATCGTCCGTAGACACTTGTAGCCCGAGGATCAAGCGGTGGCTGGGGAAGCCTAAAGTCCCCACAATATTGCGGTCTATGAGGGGTTGCATCTACGGCGAAGGAGTTTGGTTCGATCCCAGATTGTTGTCGTGGTCGGGGTCCATCCTTAATTGGCGTAAGAGGACCGGCGAGGACCCAGGGTCGGGGATGCAACAAAGGGTGGGTGTGCGAGGTAGCGGAGGAATATAATTGGCTATGACCTTATACCGGGCCTCACACCGAAGGAAGTGTGGACGGGAAAGCTGCCCGGTTGGCACCAAGGTTAAGATCTCTTATGGGTAAAGCAACACACCTCCGCAGAGTGTAATGAATCGTGACCTGTCACTCCCTGTTCCGGGATTTGGAACTGCGAACGCTGCCGGAAAGGAACTCCATGAAGTTCTAGTAAACCGGTGAAGGCTGACGGACATAGTTCTTCTGAATAAAAGCAACCTCTTGAAGAAAAGATTATCAAAACTTGCATTGGTATTAGACTTTCTGGTCTGATATCGTAGCTAGTGCATTAAACACCTATTTTCTATAATGAACTTGTTGAGTACGCTCGTACTCATACCACTCTTAAATCCCTTGCTTAGATTGTCTGAATCGACTGGAGGAGGACAACGACGACCCTGAAGGAGCCGAAGTCATCGGCTATGAAGAACCAGACCTCTCTGGAGGTGTTGAAGGTGTAGACTACCTTATAGTCTACGGAACCGGGGAGGGTTCCGGAGGAGGGCAAGTTTAGACCTACCAAGTAGTATTAGTATTCGAGCAGTACGAACTTTTAGTACTTAGCTGCTCGACGAGAATAAATGTATAACCTAGTAAGACTCTTATATTGTAAGTTAAGTTGGGTTCGTCTCGAACCCAGGAGTATTCCTCGTAGGACCCAAGAGGAGCTCCGAGATGATATGTACATGTTGCTTGTAATAATAAATGAATGAGTTATGGACCTGCTATGTTCTGTTGTACTACTCTGAGGGATGTAATATTTGCGGATTGGTACTTCGTGAATGTTATATCAACGACTGGCATACTACAACATGCAGTGGTATGCAGGGTCACCACAATCCATCACCATAGTTCATCCATTCCATCTCCCATCTCCTCCATAGCCATAGCCATCACCATTGTAATAGAGATCTCCTTGAGAATTGGCGACCATTGTAAGAATATTGTGATTTCAATCTAAGTATTTTGCACAATGATTTCTATCTTTGTATTTTATCTTGATATTATGTGTGAGTAGTCCTCACGGGCTGCGGGTTGGGGTGAATCCTCGCAGCGTTCATGTGTATCTAATCTTATGTTATGTGTAAGGATTGAATAGGATTTTTTGCGACGTTGTATCCTTGTCTCTTTTCCTCGTCTTGATGATCTACAGGTACCCATATCATTTGAGTCGATCAAGGGAAGAGGTGGGATGAGTGGAGAACGGTGTGCTAACGCGAAACCTTAGTGACGGAAAGGGAAAAGTGACGGTACATGTTTAGTGATTCATTCGGGATCATAGCACAATCGTCTAGCTTAAGGCTTTGGTCTGTATTTACTTAAAAACTGTTGTTGCTTGTGGCTGTGAGGACAATGGTTGTACCATTAGGCTCTTGTCACCTATGGCTTTAGGGGCAAGGGTATTTACGGATGTGCTACTCACAAATATCGTATCTCTATTTTAGTTGTTACACATATGAGCTTCATTTATATATGTATGCATAGTTGCATGTTGATACATTGCAAACGTATCTATAATTTTTGACGTTTTATGCTTGTTTTACACCAATTTCTATATGTTTTGTTTACACTTCGTTGCACTTTTATGCATTTTCTCAAACTAACCACTGACAAGATGCCACAGTGCCAGTTCCCTATTTTCTGTTGTTTTTGTATTTCAGAAAAGTTGTATAGGAAATATTGTCGGAATTGGACGAAACAAAAGCCAAAGTTCCTATTTTACTGTAATGAAGACGGAGTCCAGAGGAGAGACGAAGAGGTGCCAGGAGGTGGCCACGCCATGCATTGGCGCAGGCCACCCCCTGGCCGCGCCTAGGGGTGGTGTGGGCCCCTCGGGCACCCACTAACCTCGGCCTTGCGCCTAGAAATACATCTGATCTGGAAAAACCTAAATACCCGAGCCTCCATCCACGAAAAGTTCCGTCGCGGCCGCCATCGCCGACCCTAGCTCGGGAGGGTTCTGAATCTCTTCCCGATGATACGTCTCAAACGTATCTATAATTTCTTATGTTCCATGCTACTTTTATGATGATACTCACATGTTTTATACACACTTTATGTCATTAATATGCATTTTCCGGCACTAACCTATTGACGAGATGCCGAAGAGCCGATTCTTTGTTTTCGCTGTTTTTGGTTTCAGAAATCCTACAAAGGAAATATTCTCGGAATTGAACAAAATCAACGCCCAGGGTCTTATTTTTCCACGGAGCTTCCAGAAGACCGAAGGGGATACAAAGTGGGGCGACGAGGCGCCGCCACCATAGGGCCGCACGGCCAAAGGGGGGCCCGCGCCGCCCTATGGTGTGGGCCCCTCGTCAGCCCTCTGAATCTGCCCTTCCGCCTACTTATAGCCTTCGTCGCGAAAACCCCTGTACCGAGAGCCACGATACGGAAAACCTTCCAGAGACGCCGCCGCCACCAATCCCATCTCGGGGGATTCAGGTGATTGCCTCCGGCACCCTGCCGGAGAGGGGAATCATCTCCCGGAGGACTCTTCATCACCATGATCGCATCCGGATTGATGTGTGAGTAGTTCACCCCTGGACTATGGGTCCATAGAAGTAGCTAGATGGTTGTCATCTCCTCTTGTGCTATCATGTTAGATCTTGTGAGCTGCCTATCATGATCAAGATCATCTATTTGTAATGCTACATGTTGTGTTTGTTGGGATCCGATGAATATTGAATACTATGTCAAGTTGATTATCAATCTATCATATATGTGTTGTTTATGTTCTTGCATGCTCTCCGTTGCTAGTAGAGGCTCTGGCCAAGTTGATACTTGTAACTCCAAGAGGGAGTATTTATGCTCGATAGTGGGTTCATGCCTCCATTGAATGCAGGACGAGTGACGAGAAAGTTCTAAGGTTGTGGATGTCTTTGTTGCCACTAGGGATAAAACATCAATGCTTTGTCTAAGGATATTTGTGTTGATTACATTACGCACCATACTTAATGCAATTGTCCGTTGTTTGCAACTTAATACCTGGAAGGGGTGCGGATGCTAACCTGAAGGTGGACTTTTTAGGCATAGATGCATGCTGGATAGCGGTCTATGTACTTTGTCGTAATGCCCTGATTAAATCTCATAGTAGTCATCGTGATATGTATGTGCATTGTTATGCTCTCTTTATTTGTCAATTGCCCAACTGTAATTTGTTCACCCAACATGCTATTTATCTTATTGGAGAGACACCACTAGTGAACTGTGGACCCCGGTCCATTCTTTACATCTGAAATACAATCTACTGCAAACTCTGTTCTTTACTGTTCTTCGCAAACAAACATCATCTTCCACACTATACATTTAACTCTTTGTTTACAGCAAGCCGGTGAGATTGACAACCTCACGCGTTACGTTGGGGCAAAGTATTGTGATTGTGTTGTGCGGGTTCCACGTTGGCGCCGGAATCCCCGGTGTTGCACCGCACTACACTCCGTCACCAACGACCTTCACGTGATCCTTGACTCCTACTTGGTTCGATAACCTTGGTTTCTTACCGAGGGAAAACTTGTCATCTGTACGCATCACACCTTCCTCTTGGGGTTCCCAACGGACGTGTGCTTCACGCGTATCAAGCTCTTTTCCGGCGCCGTTGCCGGGGAGATCAAGACACGCTGCAAGGGGAGTCTCCCACATCCAATCTCTTTACTTTGTTTTTGTCTTGCTTTACTTTACTTTATTTACTGCTTTGTTTGCTCTCTATATCGAAAATACAAAAAAATTAGTTACTTGCATTTACTTTATTTACTGTCTTGTTTGCGTTCTCTATATTAAAAACACAAAAAATAGTTACTTGCATTTACTTTATTTACCTTTTGTTTATTTCATCATGTTTCCTCCTAAGTTCACTCCGAAAGACATACCGGTAGGACGAGGGTCTATCATTGGAAGAGATAATATAGAAGATTTTTTCACTCATGTTAGTACAGCTGAAGATTTTGAAGATAGACACTTGGTAGAACTTGCTCCTACTTATGAAATTGCTGCTGCTTCTTTAGTACACATGTTGGAAGCTAGATTTGTTAATCTCAACCCGTAATGCAACATATGTTTCTTACACTCTGCGATATGGAGGAAGGAGAAAAGAAAGATTTTGTCTTAGAAACCCTTCTTAAAGAATTTGGTGATGTAGCAAGAGAAGCTAGAAAAGTCTTTATTAAATATAAGATGCTTGGCTCTTATACCAACTTTGCTAGTACCCTTGAAAAAATGGAAAAGGATAGATTAAAATACACTAATAAAGTTAATTGTGAAGGGGAGATTAAGACATCAATACCTTGCAAGCTCTTAGGAATGAGCGAGGCACTAGAAAAGAATTATGATTGGCTTGTTCCTGAATATTTGTTTGATGAGAATAGAAAGCCTAAGAGTAATGAAAAAGGGGCCTCTGAAACTTACATAGATAAGATACAATGCATAGTTGAGAAAACTCCAAACCTCTCTGTTGATGTTGATGCTTCATCTCTCGATAATACTTGATTCACACTTTCTGCGCCTAGCTGAAAGGCGCTAAAGAAAAGCGCTTATGGGAGACAACCCATTATTTTACTTCTGCACTTTTGTTTTATATTTGAGTCTTGGAAGTTGTTACTACTATAGCAACCTCTCCTTATCTTTATTTTATTGCATTGTTGTGCCAAGTAAAGTCTTTGATAATAGGGTTGATACCAGATTTGGATTACTGCGCAGAAACAGATTTCTTGCTGTCACGAAATTTAGCAGCCCCGTCTGTAGGTAACCCAGAAAAATCTGCCAATTTACGTGTGTAATCCTCAGGAATGTACGCAACTTTCATTCAATTTGAGCTTTTTAATCTGAGCAAGTTAAGTGTCCCAGAAAAATTCGTCTTTACGGACTGTTCTGTTTTGACAGATTCTGCCTTTTATTTCGCATTGCCTGTTTTGCTATGTTTGATGGATTTCTTTGTTCCATTAACTTTCAGTAGCTTTGTGCAATGTCCAGAAGTGTTAAGAATGATTATGTCACCTCTGAATATGTGAATTTTAGATTATGCACTAACCCTCTAATGAGTTTGTTTTGAGTTTGGTGTGGAGGAAGTTTTCAAGGGTCAAGAGAGGAGGATGATACAATATGATCAAGAAGAGTGAAAAGTCTAAGCTTGGGGATGCCCCTGTGGTTCATCCCTGCATATTTTAAGAAGACTCAAGCATCTAAGCTTGGGGATGCCCAAGGCATCCCTTCTTCATCGACAACTTATCAGGTCACCTCTAGTGAAACTATATTTTTATTCCGTCACATCTTATGTGCTTTACTTGGAGCGTTTGTATGTTTTTGTTTTTGTTTTTGTTTGAATAAAATCAGATCCTAGCATTCTTTTTTTGGGAGAGAGACACACTCCGCTCGTTCATATGAACACTGGTGTTCTTAGCTTTACTTTTAATGTTCATGGCGAAGGTTGAAACTGCTTCGTTCATTGTTTTATGGTTGGAAACAGAAAATGCTTCATGTGGTAATTGGTATAATGTCTTGAATAATTTGATACTTGGCAATTATTGTTAAAATTTGGTTTGCATGATTGGTCTCTCTAGAGTCTAGATATTTTCTGGTGAGGTGTTTGAACAACAAGGAAGACAGTGTAGAGTCTTATAATGCTTGCAATATGTTCTTATGTAAGTTTTGCTGTACCGGTTCATACTTGAGTTTGCTTCAAACAACCTTGCTATCCTAAGCCTTGTATTGAGAGGAATTCTTCTCGTGCATCCAAATCCTTGAGCCAAAAACTATGCCATTTGTGTCCACCATACCTACCTACTACATGGTATTTCTCTGCCATTCCAAAGTAAATTACTTGAGTGCTACCATTAAAATTCTATTCTTTGTCTTTGCAATATATAGCTCATGGGAAAATAGCCTTAAAAACTATTGTGGTAAAGAATATGTAGCTTATGTGTCTTATTTCTTATAAGTTGCTTGTTGAGCGGTAACCATGTTTACGGGGACGCCATCAACTATTTCACCTTTGTTGAATATCATGTGAGTTGCTATGCATGTTCGTCTTGTCACAAGTAAGGGTGATTTATCATGATCAAATGGTTTGAGTATGCATATTGTTAGAGAAGAACATTGGGCCGCTAACTAAAACCATGAATCATGGTGGAAGTTTCAGTTTGGACATCAATCCTCAATCTCTTATGAGAATATTATCGGTTGTTGAATGCTTATGCATTAAAGAGGAGTCCATTATCTGTTGTCTATGTTGTCCCGGTATGGATGTCTAAGTTGAGAATAATCAAAAGCGAGAAATCCAATACGAACTTTCTCCTTAGACCTTTGTACATGCGACATAGATGCACCCCTTTGTGACACTTGGTTGAAACATATGTTTTGCAATGATAATCCATGTAAATCCAAGCTAATTAGGACAAGGTGCGAGCACTATTGGTAATCTATGCATGGGCTTGCAACTTATAGGATATCTTATGCATAACACATATGATTTATTACTACCGTTGACAAAATTGTTTCTATGTTTTCAAAATAAAAGCTCTAGCGCAAAAATAGTAATCCATGCTTCCCTCTGCGAAGGGCCTTTCTTTTACTTTATGTTGAGTCAGTTTACCTACTTCTTTCTATCTTAGAAGCAAACACTTGTGTCAAGCTGTGTGCATTGATTCTTACATGTTTACCTATTGCACTTGTTATATTACTTTGTGTTGACAATTATCCATGAGATATACATGTTGAAGTTGAAAGCAACTCGCTGAAACTTATATCTTCCTTTGTGTTGCTTCAAAGCTTTCTACTAAGAATTTATTGCTTTATGAGTTAACTCTTATGCAAGTCTTATTGATGCTTGTCTTGAAGTACTATTCATGAAAAGTCTTTGCTATATGATTCAGTTGTTTAATCATTGTCTTTACCATTGCTTCGAATCACTGCATTCATCTCATATGCTTTACAATAGTATTGATCAAGATTATGATAGCATGTCACTTCAGAAATTATCCTTGTTATCGTTTACCTACTCGAGGGCTAGTAGGAACTAAGCTTGGGGATGCTTGATACGTCTCAAACGTATCTACAATTTCTTATGTTCCATGCTACTTTTATGATGATACTCAAATGTTTTATACACACTTTATGTCATTAATATGCATTTTCCGGCACTAACCTATTGACGAGATGCCGAAGAGCCAGTTGCTGTTTTCTGCTGTTTTTGGTTTCAGAAATCCTACAAAGGAAATATTCTCGGAATTGGACGAAATCAACGCCCAGGGTCTTATTTTTCCACGGAGCTTCCAGAAGACCAAAGGGGATACGAAGTGGGGCGACGAGGCGCCGCCACCATAGGGCCGCGCGGCCAAAGGGGGGCCCGCACCGCCCTATGGTGTGGGCCCCTCGTCAGCCCTCCGACTCAGCCCTTCCGCCTACTTATAGCCTTCGTCGCGAAAACCCCTGTACCGAGAGCCACGATACGGAAAACCTTCCAGAGACGCCGCCGCCGCCAATCCCATCTCGGGGGATTCAGGAGATTGCCTCCGGCACCCTGCCGGAGAGGGGAATCATCTCCCGGAGGACTCTTCATCACCATGATCGCCACCGGATTGATGTGTGAGTAGTTCACCCCTGGACTATGGGTCCATAGCAGTAGCTAGATGGTTGTCATCTCCTCTTGTGCTATCATGTTAGATCTTGTGAGCTGCCTATCATGATCAAGATCATCTATTTGTAATGCTACATGTTGTGTTTGTTGGGATCCGATGAATATTGAATACTATGTCAAGTTGATTATCAATCTATCATATATGTGTTGTTTATGTTCTTGCATGCTCTCGGTTGCTTGTAGAGGCTCTGGCCAAGTTGATACTTGTAACTCCAAGAGGGAGTATTTATGCTCGATAGTGGGTTCATGTCTCCATTGAATGTGGGACGAGTGATGAAAAGTTGTAAGGTTGTGGATGTCTTGTTGCCACTAGGGATAAAACATCAATGCTTTGTCTAAGGATATTTGTGTTGATTACATTACACACCATACTTAATGCAATTGTCCGTTGTTTGCAACTTAATACTCGGAAGGGTGCGGATGCTAACCTCGAAGGTGGACTTTTTAGGCATAGATGCATGCTCTGGATAGCGGTCTATGTACTTTGTCGTAATGCCCCGATTAAATCTCATAGTAGTCATCGTGATATGTATGTGCACTGTTATGCTCTCTTTATTTGTCAATTGCCCAACTGTAATTTGTTCACCCAACATGCTATTTATCTTATTGGAGAGACACCACTAGTGAACCGTGGACCCCGGTCCATTCTTTACATCTGAAATACAATCTACTGCAAACTCTGTTCTTTACTGTTCTTCGCAAACAAACATCATCTTCCACACTATACATTTAACTCTTTGTTTACAGCAAGCCGGTGAGATTGACAACCTCACTGTTACGTTGGGGCAAAGTATTGTGATTGTGTTGTGCAGGTTCCACGTTGGCGCCGGAATCCCTGGTGTTGCGCCACACTACACTCCGTCACCAACGACCTTCACGTGATCCTTGACTCCTACTGGTTCGATAACCTTGGTTTCTTACTGAGGGAAAACTTGCTGCTGTACGCATCACACCTTCCTCTTGGGGTTCCCAACGGACGTGTGCTTCACGCGTATTACCCGACACCCTGCCGGAGAGGGAGATCATCACCGGAGGCCTCTACATCGCCATGCCCTCCTCCGAAGTGATGCGTGAGTAGTTCATCTCTGAACTACGGGTCCATAGCAGTAGCTAGATGGTGGTCTTCTACAATTTATGTTTCATGTTTAGATCTTGTGAGCTGCCTATCATGATCAAGATCATATTTATGTAATGCTAGATGTTGTCTTTGCTGGGATCCGATGAATATTGAATACTATGGTTGAGATTGATTATATACTTGTCATATGTTAGTTGTGATCTTGCAAGCTCTTTGTTGCTAGTAGATGCTCTGGCCAAGTATGTGCTTGTGACTCCAAGTGGGAGTATTTATGCTCGATAGTGGGTTCATGCCTCTAGTAATCTGGCTGAGTGATAATAACTTCTAAGGTTGTAGATGTGATGTTGCTATTAGGGAGAAAACAACAATGCTTTCTCTAAGGATAATTCTATTGTTTACTTTACACATTTTGCTTAATGCAATAATCTGTTGCTTGCAACTTAATACTGAAAGGGGTGCGGACGCTAACCGGAAGGTGGATTATTAGTCATAGACGCAGTTGGATTACAGTCTATGTATTATGTTGTAATGCCCAAATGAATCTCATAGTAATCATCTTTTCATGTATGGTCTTTATTCTGTCAATTGCCCAGCTGTAATTTGTTCACCCAACATGTTATTTATCTTTATGGAGAGACACCTCTAGTGAACTGTGGACGTTGGTCCTTTCTTTTACATTGATAAATTCATCTACTGCAAACACCTGTTTTGTTTACTTACTGCAAGCACTGTTCTCTTTATTTGACTGCAAATAAACATATCTTTCCACACTATACGGTTAATCCTTTGTTTTCATCAAAACCGGTTAGATTGACAACCTCACTGTAAGTTGGGGTAAAGTATTTTGGTTGTGTTGTGTGCAGGTTCCACGTTGTTGCTGACGCCGGTAGTGCGCCCTACCAAAAGTCAGCTAGCAACACCTTCAGAAGTGATTTCTTTCTCCTAATGGTCGATTAAACCTCGGTTTCTTACTGAGGGAAAACTTGCTACTGTGTTCATCATACCTTCCTCTTGGGGTTCCCCAATAGTGTGCTCTACACTCATCATAGGTGAAACCATAACCCTGGCCTATTTCCATCATTGAACACAACCCCCTTAAATGTAAACTAGATAGGTCCGGTAAACTGAAGAGAAAGTATACTAGCAAGTCATGTAGAAGTTTCCTTCACACCATTTAGCAGTGCTTCCCAAGGTTTGATTAAACCTAGGTCTTCTAGGGAAAAAAACTTATCATACTACAATTCGTAATCCGGATCGAAGGTATCAACCCTTTTTCTGGCGCCATTGCTGGGGAAACAACTTCGCTATTCTGGGGTTACTAGAGACCTTGTTAGTTATCTTATTTTTAGTTTTTAGTTTTTATTTGTTGTTATTAGTTTACTATTTTACACTTTACTTGAAACCCCAAAAAAATAGTTACTTATTCTTTTTTCAATCCAACAAATCGTGGCCATTAAAGTAGACTATACAACGTCTCAGATTTGTTCCGTGTTAGACGCGTCAGACAATGCCATGCACGGAGATTTCCCTGGTAACCCTCGTTTAACGAACAAACCGACTCCCACGACGTCCCCAACTCCCCATCCTCATCGCCCCCCCCCCCACAGTCCTACCGGTTCTCTCTACATCTCTCCTAGGTGACCACCGCATCGCTAGAGATGGGTCTCGAGAGAGGGCTCCCATTGCCGCTGCCACGAAAGCGCCGGAGGAGGTGGCCGGTCGGGAGGCTCCCTCAGTTGCTGCGCCACGGAGCCAGCGGAGGAGGTGGCCGGGCGGGAGACTCCCATGGCTGTTCCTGATTCACGCAACCCGAGCAAGATCGAAAGACGGCTAGGCGGTGACTCCACGGCCGAGCAGGAGGCATCCGCCGCCGCGCTCGTTGTCTGCTCTACCCTAAGGAAGATACTTCCCATGTCTACAGTGAGTCCTGCCAGCGCATTAATCGGTAACATGAAACACTTTCAGGTACTCCCTTCTGATTCATATTAATTGACTCAATTTTGTCTAGATATGGATGTATCTGGATGCATTTGTTAACTAGATACATCTGTATCTTGAAAAACTTGAGCGAGTTAATATGAATCGGTGTAAACCGCCCAAGTCTTTGATACATTGCAAACGTATCTATAATTTTTTATGCTCCATGCTTGTTTTATACAAATTTCTATATGTTTTTTATACTTCGTGGCACTTTTATGCATTTTCCGGAACTAACCTATTGACAAGATGCCACAGTGCTAGTTCCTGTTTTCTGCTGTTTTGCATTTCAGAAAAGTTGTACAGGAAATATTCTCGGACTTGGACGAAACAAAAGCCAAAGTTCCTATTTTTCCTGAAGCGAAGATAGAGTCCAGAGCAGAGGAGGAGGAGGGCCAGAGAGGGGCCACACAACGCCTTGGCGTGGCCCACCCCTGGATGCGCCATGGGGTGGTGCGGAGCCCCGTGGCCTCAACCGACCTCGCCCTTACGCCTATAAGAAGCCTCCCGACGCGAGAACCCTAAATCAATCAGCCTCCACCCACGAAAAGTTCTATAGCTCCGCCGCCATCGAAAACACGTTTCAGGGGACAGAAGTCTTTGTTCCGGCACCCTGCCGGGACGAGGAATTGCCCCCGGAGCCATCTCCATCGACTCCACCGCCATCTTCATCGTTGTTGATGCCTCCTATGATGAGGAGGGAGTACTTCTCCCCTGAGGCTGAGGGCTTTACCGGTAACTATGTGGACTATCCATCTCTCCATGGATGATCTTTATGTGATCATGAGATTTGTAATCTAGTTGAATAAGTAGATGTTATTTTTCAACTATTGTGCTACTCAAGTGGTTTTATTATGCGATCTCTGGGACAACTTGTCCCACAGTGTGAAGGTGATAGTGTGCACACCGTGCTTGTTTCTTAAGCTTAATTTACAGAAATACTTATGAATTGTGGTGTCTAGTTAATACCATCTTTGTATGCTCAAAGTGATAGTGTGGGGCGTCCATAGATTGGGAATGCGAACTTTAAGGAGTGCTTATGTAGCCCTACACAGTGAATTTGTGTTTGTTATCCAACCAGAGAGTGGTTCAGAGTAGTGTAGTGAAGAGATATATCTATGTATTCAATTATGATATCATTGTTGAGAGTGTAAACTAGTGAAAGTATGATCCCTAGGCCTTGTTTCTAAGCATTGAATATCGTTTACAACCAGTTCTGCTAAATGTTTGCTTGCTGCCATTTTTATTTCAGATTTCAATTACCACTCATAATCATCCATATTACTTGTATTTCACTATCTCTTCACCGAACTAGTGCACCTATACACCTGGCAAGTGTATTGGGTGTGTTGGGGATATAAGAGACTTCTTGTATCGTAATTGCAGGGTTGCTTCAGAGGGATATCTTTGACCTCTACCTCCCCGAGTTCGATAAACCTTGGGTGATCCACTAAAGGGAAACTTGTTGCTATTCTACAAACATCTGCACTTGGAGGCCCAACACTGTCTACAAGAATAGAATCGTGCGTAGACATGGAGCTCTTTTCTGGCGCCGTTGCCGGGGAGGTAAGGTAAAAGGTACTCACATCCTCTGGCTACTAAGTCTTTTAGTTGCTGGTGAGTGCTCGAAGTTATTTCCTTTAGATTCTGCAACTATATTTTTTTGTTTCTTGTTTTTATTTTCACTAGTTAGGCTTAATGGAAAACAACAACAAAATTAGAGAGCTTTATAGTATTTATCTTGAGTTAGGACATGAGGTGTTTAAAAAGAAAATTAAAAACCTATGGAACTTTATTTGCATGCTAATAGTAATGTTATTGGTATGAATTCTTTGAACACCATTATTGCTAATGCTATGACAAAGTCTAAGCTTGGGGAAAATAGTTTTTATGAAAATGATCTTTTTAGTTCCCCAGCTTTAGAGGAGGAAATTTTCTATGATGATACTATGCCTCCAATATATGATGATTACAATGATGATTATGTTATTTTCAGTCCACCTACTATTGAGCAGAAAATTAATTATGATTACAATATGCCTCATAATGATAGCTATTTTGTTGAATTTGCTCCCACTACAATTAATAAGAATGACTATGCTTATGTGGGGAGTAATAATTATTTTATGCATGTGGTTTATGATAAGAATGTTTTATGTGATAGTTATATTGTTGAGTTTATTCATGATGCTACTGAAAGTTATTTTGAGAGAGGAAAATATGGTTGTATAAGTTTTCATGGTACTAAAACACCTCTTTATATGCTGAAAGTTTTGAAGTTACTCTTGTTTTATCTTCCTATGCTTGTCACTTTGTACTTTGTGGATTTATTTGTGTACAAGATTCCTATGCATAGGAAGTGGGATAGACTTAAATTTGTTTTGTATTTGCTTCTCGATGCTCTCTTTTACTTCAATTCATATTTCTTATGTGAGCATCTTCTCAAACTACTGTGCCTAGCTGAAAGGCGGTAAAGAAAAGCAGTCTTGGGAGATAACCCATGTTTTGTTTTTGTAATTTTTTTTAGTCTGGAAGTTTTTACCTCTGTAATAAACTCTCCTTATCATTTTTATTTCATTTTTGTGCCAAGAATAGCCTCTAATAGGAAGAAAGTAAGATTTGGGGAAGTTGTTGTCCTGAAACAGATTCTGTGCTGTCACCAAAACAATTCGTATTCCTAGCCAAAACGTAAGTTTGAGCTGCCAAGTTTTGAGCATATGCCTCAGGTTATTATCTAACTTTCGTTAGTTGAGCACTTTTCGATTTGAGCGACAAATATTTTCGAAAAAAAAAACGATCTTTACGTGTTTTTCTGTTTTGACAGGTTTCTGCCACTATTTGCATTTGCCTCTCAATCTCTTTCTTTTTTAGTTCTTTTGAGAGAAAGAGCTTTTTGAAGAAGTTGCTACAGTAGTGATGGTGCTCCAGTGATGGTGTCAGACAATCTTGTTGAGCGTTGTTGTGGAAGTGGTTGGGAAACCCCAAGAGGAAGGTGTGATGAGCACAACAACAAGTTTTCCCTTAGCAACAACGTGGAACCTGCACACAACACAACCAAAGTATTTTTCCCCAACTTGCGGTGAGGTTGTTAATCTCACCGGTTTGCTGAACACAAAGGAGTAGACGTATCGAGTGGAAAGAGATGTTTGTAGTAATTAAAAAGAACAGGGATTGCAGTAAGTAAACAGAACATGGTGATTGTATCAGTGTAAAGGAAAGGACCGGGGTCCACAGTTCACTAGAGGTGTCTCTCCATAAAGATAAATAGCATGCTGGGTGAACAAATTACAGCTAGGCAATTGACAGAATATCGACCATACATGATAAGATGATTACTATGAGATTTGATTGGGCATTACAACATAATACATAGACCGTAATCCAACTGCGTCTATGACTAATAATCTACCTTCTGGTTATCGTACGAACCCCTTTCAGTATTGAGTTTCAAGCAACAGATTATCGTATTAAGCAATGTGTGTAAAGTAAACAATAGAATTACCCTTGGATAAAACATTGTTGTTTTCTCCGTAGTAGCAACAACACATCTACAATCTTAAAAGTTATTGTCACTTTTCCAGAAAACTAGAGGCATGAACCTACTATCGAGCATAAATATCCCCTCTTGGAGTCACAAGCTTCTACTTGGCTAGAGTATCTACTAGCAACGGAGAGCATGCAAGATCACAAATAACATATGACATGAATATATAAGCGACCTCAACATAGTATACAATATTCATCGGATCCCAGCAAACACAACATGTAGGATTACATAAGGATGATCTTGATCATGTAGGGCAGCTCACAAGATCTATACATGAAGCACGAATTGGAGAAGACAACCATCTAGCTACTGCTATGGACCCATAGTCCAGGGATAACTACTCACGCATCACTTCGGAGGCGGGCATGGCGATGTAGATGCCTCCGGCGATGATTTCCCCCTCCGGCAGGGTGCTAGGAAGAGCTTCAGAACCCCCCGAGATGAGTTCTGCGATGGCGGCCGCGACGGAACTTTTCGTGGATCGAGGCTCGGGTATCCAGGGTTTTCCCGAGAAGATGTATAAATAGGTGGAGGATTTAGGTCGGTGGGGTGCCTGGGGGTCCCACACCATGCCTTGGCGCGGGCCCAGGCCTAGCCGCGTCAAGGGCAGTTGTGGCCGCGCTGTGGCGCCACTTCGTCCCCCCTCCGACTTCGTCTTCATTTTGGTAAAATATTAACTTTGGATTTTTGTTTCATCCAATTCCGAGAATATTTCCGGTACAACTTTTCTGAAATACAAAAACAGAAGAAAACAGGGAACTGGCATTGTGGCATCTTGTTTATAGGTTAGTGCCGGAAATCATGTAAAATTGCAACGAAGTGTAAGCAAAACATATATGAACTGGTGTAAAACAAGCATGGAGCATCAAAAATTATAGATACGTTTGAGATGTATCAAGTAGCTAATGTTTTAATGGATGTTTGACATATGTTAGAACTGAACCCAAGTGGATTTGTTATTTTGATTACAATAATGCTGCTAATGAGTGTGAAGTTTTGTATGAAGGAAGTTTTCAAGTGTAGGGAGATAAGAATGATGTAATGTGATGAAGTATGGACAAAAGCTCAAGCTTGGGGATGCCCATGTCACCCCAAGAAATATCTAGGAGGTACAAGTGTCAAAGCTTGGGGATACCCAAGGCATCCCCTCTTCATCAACAAATCACCAGGTCATCTTTCTAGACGCTATATTGTTATTGCTTCATATGTTATGTGTTGTTCTTGGAGCGTCTTTATTTTTGTTTTTAGTTTTCTTTTGTTTTGTTTTCTGTAGCATATGGCTGGATCCCAACATTCTTGTGTGGGAGAGAGGAATTGCTCCATTTTCATTGCATAGAACGCTCTAGTTTTCACTCTTATTGTTCTGCGAGTGTTCTCTTTTGCTAGTATTGCGTTTAGCTCTTGGTTTTCTATTCCTATTTTGTTCAGAGCTTGTTAGTTTTCTTTATTTATGTATGATTAGATCTCTGGTCCTTATTTATTATTAACTATGAGAGTTGTTTCAAATAAGTTGATTGGTGTTGGAGACGAGTAAAATGTTTCATGCTTATAGTGATGCAGAAGATAGCTTGTCTAGACTGTGGCATAGACTTTGGCATGTCATATTGGATGTTATTCTTATCATATGCTTAGTAGTTATTGTTGTAGTATGACTTGTCTCAAATAGCTAAGAGTGCATAATGTGCCATTGAAAGAATCATGTTTTGTTTCCATCATAAAAAACATAATATTGTGGTATTCTCCTTTGATGCTTTATTGGGTTGACTTGGCACATGTTTTCATCATGTTATGAATACTAACTAGTCACCTAAAGCCTCTATGATCATTTAATTTTTGACTTGTAATATCACTTTATGCTTTGATTAATATTGTTTTGTCGCTATGCATGATTATGGCCATTATTGCTCTCTTAGTTGGTCGCTCCCAGTCTTTTGCTAGCCTTTGCCTGTACTGAGTATGAGCTCTACTCGTGCATCTAACCACCAAAAACTAAAGTTGGCCAATTGTGTCCACCATACATACCTATATGTGGTATTTCCCCGCCACTCCAAAGTGAATTGCTTGTGTGCTACCTTTAAACCTTCAAACATTACTACCTGTTTTGTGTTTTGTTTTAGCTCATGAGGAAGTATTGAATGGTTTATTGTCTTTTCATGACTTCATTTTGTGACTAGCATGAATAATGCGCTGGTCCTTAATATTTCAAAAAGAGCAAGGCAACTGGGTGCCCATCCCAAATAAAATATAAAATAAACAAATAAACAAATAATGCTCCGCACATTATGTACTAGAGAGATCCTAAATAATGGTGTGGAATGGAGAACTACATGGGTCCGAGGTCACTATATGAAAGGATGATAGATCATTTGATGCCATTCGTTGATATAGACATGCATACATCTCAATTTTTTTTTCAATAGTCCTATTGGATTCAAAATAAAAAGCTATAACACATGAGTAATCTTGCTTCCCTCTGCGTACGGCCTTTCTTTTACTTTTATGTTGAGTCTTCTCCTTCTCGCTTTATGCACCGATTATCCCAAAATTTATTATTGATTGATTCATGATTATGTTATTGCTTGTTCTCAAATTACTTGTATCTAGTCACCATTTGAACTTTAAAGGTGTCCTAGCATTTATGTTTTGCTACTTCATAAAAGACGAGCTGGATACCACTTTCCTATGCTTTCTCTATGCTAAAAAACAAACAGTTGCTTTCAGTGCACACTTATTCATGATCCTTTGTTTGAGTTAGTTCTCATGCTGTAATATAGTTGCTAAGTTCTATTATTAGAGTTATATCTATCATGCCTATGTTTAGAGTCCTTGGATCTCAGCTCACAATGCTTTTACAATAAATTGATCAAGATTGTGTTGGCTGCATGTCACCTCAAAAATTAATTTTTGTTATCACTTACCTACTCGAGGACAAGTAGGAGTTAAGCTTGGGGTTGCTGATACGGTACAAACGTATCTATGATGCTCCATGCTTGTTTTACACCAATTTCTATATGTTTTGTTTACACTTCGTGGCACTTCTATACATTTTCCGGAACTAACCTATTGACAAGATGCCACAGTGCCAGTTCCTGTTTTCTATTGTTTTGTATTTCAGAAAAGTTGTACAGGAAATATTCTCGGAATTGGACGAAACGAAAGCCAAAGTTCCTATTTTTCTCGGAGCAAAGACGGAGTCTAGAGGAGAGGCGGAGGAGGGCCAGAGAGGGGCCACACCATGCCTTGGCATGGCCCACCCCAGGCTACGCCATGGGGTGGTGTGTGGGCCCCCTGGCCTCCACCGATCTCGCCCTTCCGCCTATAAGAAGCCTCCCGACGCGAGAACCCTAAATCAATCAGCCTCCGCCCATGAAAAGTTATGTAGCTCCGCTGCCATCGAAGACAAGTGTCGGGGGACAAAGTCTCTGTTCTAGCACCCTGCCGGACGGGGAATTTCCCCCGAAGCCATCTCCATCGACTCCACCGCCATATTCATTGTTGTTGCTACCTCCTATGATGAGGAGGGAGTAGTTCTCCCCCGAGGCTGAGGACTTTACCGGTAGCTATGTGGACTATCCATCTCTCCATGGTATGATCTTTATGTGATCATGAGCTTTGTAATCTAGCTGAATAAGTAGGTGTTATTCTTCAACTATTGTGCTACTCAAGTGGTTTTATTATGTGATCTCTGGGGACACCTTGTCCCACGGTGTGAAGGTGATAGTGTGCACACCGTGTTTGTTTCTTAAGCTTAATTTACAGAAATAGTTATGAATTGTGGTGTCTAGTTAGTACATCTTTGTATTCTCAAAGTGATAGCGTGGGGCGTCCATAGATTGGGAATGCGAACTTTAAGGAGTGCTTATGCAGCCCTACGTAGTGAATTTGTGTTTGTTATTCAACCGGAGAGTGGTTCAGCGTAGCGTAGTGAAGAGATAATATCTATGTATTCAATTATGATATCATTGTTGAGAGTGTCCACTAGTGAAAGTATGATCCATAGGCCTTGTTTCTAAGAATTGAAACACCGTTTACAACCAGTTATGCTAAATGTTTGCTTGCTGCCATTTTTATTTCAGATTGCAATTACCAGTCATAATCATCCATATTACTTGTATTTCACTATCTCTTCGCCTATTTAGTGCACCCATACACCTGATATGTGTATTGGGTGTGTTGGGGACACAAGAGATTTCTTTTGTCGTAATTGCAGGATTGCTTGAGAAGGATATCTTTGACCTCTACCTCCCAGAGTTTTATAAACCTTGGGTGATCCACTTAAAGGAAACTTGTTGCTGTTCTACAAACCTCTGCACTTGGAGGTCCAACACTATCTACAAGATTAGAAGCGTGCGTAGACATCGGTCCTCGAGCAGCTAGTTTATTGACTCTGGACTCCAAACCTCTCGCGGCAAGCCATCGATGAAGCTTTGACAAGTTCTTGGCCCGCAAATTTATTTTTGAGAATCGCAAAACTTTTACCAGTTCCTCTCGGGATACAGCACGCCGATGAGCTTGCACGGTTGCCAGGAGCACTTTCCGGCGGAACTTCCTCTGCAGTACCCTCAAGCTGTGACTGCGAGACAGCACGCAGTGCCTCGAGGATGGACGGAACTCGGGATCTCAGGTGGGGGGTCCGCCTCATCCGGGAACGATCTCTAGCGGGTCAACGAGGACATGCATGGCGACCAGGGGATTTTGGGTTTTTTCTTTTTTTTTGAGCTTGGGATTTGGGGGTTTTTCGGATAGGGGAGGAGGAAGAATAAGGAACAACCCGCGTGATTGGCGCGTGGCGGTGTGCTTGAATTTCGAATTTTTGTGAAATGTTTAAGTTCCTTGCTACAATTCGGGAGTTTTCTTGACACGCCAATGCCTCCCACCGGGTAGCTTCAAGTGAATTTGGGGTGCCACACTATGGGCCCCAGTTTTAGTGAGACATGTAATAACCCGTCAAATCAGTAAGTTCACTGTGTAATAAAATATGTTACCCCTCCCCTTTATGTAGCTCCCCCTTCTCTCCCGATCGAGTGCCGATCGATGCAAGCCACTAGCTCAATCCACTCCTTTCGTCTCCACCGTCCAAGCATCCAGCTTGGAGTGGCAAGCTTCATCTAGACCAAGTGGATTAGGTAGTACTAGTAATGTTCTTTCGTTTCTCAAGATTGGTTCTTTTTGCTCACCTCGAGATCTTGCTGCCTAGCTAGGAGCATTTCTATTCTGGGCGAAGGGGTGACTTTCTGGTCACCCTCGCGTCGGGAGTGATTGATTGGGGTGGGGGCGGGGGCTACCTTTGCTTGTATTGGGGTGTTTTTTCTTTATTTATCGACATTTGCAACCTTTGTTGTTTCTGTTGATCCTCACTGTATCTTTTGCCAACTTCTACAGGAAAGGAAAGAACTCGGGGGGACAATGGAGCGTAAGGTCACCACACATGTGGGCAGTTGGTTGAGCTAGAGCTGCGTCCCCATCCCTGCAAACCAAGTAATTCGTTTGCTTATCCACTCTTTTCCTTTTAAGTGTTTGTCTGCATCCTTAATCTGTTCATCTGCTGGAAGATGCTTAAAGTATCACATGTCTTCAGTTGTTCGTGCATAAAGCCTCTATGACACCATGCTCTATATTCTCTGTATCAGGTTGGTACCTCCAGGTTTCGTGTTGAGGCTATGGGGAACGAGAATAGCGCCCCACCTGCTGCAGGAGCATGGCCCGATCTGTAGCACAAGAAGAGAAATGCCACTGCCGAGCTGGGCAGGGACCACCTAGGGGTAATTTTTAACCAACTTACCATGATGTAGTCTGAATCTGATACTCCCTCAGATCCAAATTAATTGACTCAACTATTTGTAGATATGGATGTATCTAGATGTGTTTTAGCTCTAGATACTACTACCTCCATCCCAAAGCTTAGGGCTTATATTATTTTTAGAAAGTCAAACTATGCTATGTTTGACTAAGCTTTTACCAAAAAACATTCACATGAAAAATACAAAATTAATATCATTAAATAGATGATGAATATATTTTCCTACGGCATCTACACAATATTATATTTGTTGATAGAATGTTCTAAAATTTTGGTCAAACTTTACTTGGTTTGACTTCTCAAAAATACATGAGCCTTAAAATTTGGGTTGGAGGTAGTACATGCATATCTAGACAAAGCTTAGTCAACTAATTTTTTTGTATGTCCATAGCTAGTGTTCATGGTGCAAAAGGCTAAGAGAATCCAGTACATGCATCAGTCTATCTCATACAGTAATTCAATATCACTTCCGAGGTATGCTTTTTCCTATTCATATACAGACCGAAACTTTAGGGCCTTTACTCAAAAGGAAGATCAAAACTGCGGCTGATGAGGCTGCCAGTATGTTGATGCTGCCCCCATCTTCTAAATATCTCTACAAGCACAAGGCCACGCGCCAGCTGGGTGGTGATCTTTTAATGAATATGGTATATTTTCTTAATCCACATGCATGCCTTGATTTTTGTCTGTTTATTGTCGGTTTTGTCTAATGCTTGCCAAAAGTTCAGAAACACCAAATTTGTTTGCTTACAATCATCATATACTAATGTTCATCAACTCTCCAATTCCCCTAACCCAACAAAAAGGATGTTAATTACGATTTTTAGATTAAAAGTACCATTAGGAGCCGTTAATTACGACTTTGAGATTACAATGTCATTTGCCATTGTTAATTACATTTTTGAGACAAAAGATTAGTTTAACCTCGATCTGTTCTGCTCTCCAATTTTCCCAACCGAACAAAAAAGTTACCATTCCGTTCCTCCCTTTTGTCGAAACTGAACGCGGGGATGGAACCATTCCATTCCTCTGAAATGGAACCACTCCATTCCATGCCGTTTCAGAACCGAACACACTGATACGTCGCAAACGTATCTATAATTTTTGATGTTCCATGCTTGTTTTACACCAATTACTATATGTTTTAAGGGACTAACCTATTAATAGTTGCAAAAGTGCACAAGTTATTGGTTTCAACTTTTTTGTGCAGGAAATAGGCAAATATGGAAGGAAATAGCTCATTATGGTGAAATCTGGAATTTCCCGGAATCTGTCCCTGCTGAACACTTTTCAAAGATAGCTTCGAAACTCCATCAAAACTACGTCCAATGGAAAAGTCGTAAACTATAAAGTTGTACAGAATTTCAAACCGAACAATTTGGACATCTTATTCGTCCAAAAAGGACAACGGATGCATCCGGTAGAGCAGAATTACTGCGGAGGTTCGTGCAGTCTTGGGACTCCGAAAGTTGGTGACGTATTTGACACAAACTCTTTCCATACCTGGATATTTTGGCCCATCCACGAGTTGTGAGGCTCATGAAGAACAGAGGGGAGTCCTAGGAAGGTTCTAGAGGTGCCCAAGAGCCCTTGGATCAAAGGGGCATCCATCCCATGGCCTAGATTGCATCTCCAACACTATATATTGATGGGAAACTCTATTTTTTGAGGCCCCAAGCATTGTCACGAAAATCCTCCTAGCCAAGGAGGGGGAAACACTCATTTACACCAGCACCAACTCAAGGAAGAAGAAGGCTAAGGGGCGGCGCTCCCCCATGATGCCGGCGGCGGGGAAGGAGTCCCCCGCGCCTCCGTCGGCGCCGCCCACGCCTCCGCCTCCCGACGCTCCTCGCCGAGCCCTCCAACGTCTTCACCGCCATCTCCATCACCAACTCCTCATTGTATTCAGTGGTCCATCCTCTCACAAACCTCTGTACCGCCCTATGTAACCATGGTGTTTGATGCTATAAGTTATAATCCTATGATCTATGTCATGTTGCCATAGTTTATTTGTTCTTTGATTGATTGGTTGTTTCTCTTTGGTTCATTAGAGTTGTATGTTGATATGTTCCCGTCCTTGATGCCCATTATATTTGTGCGCGCATGGATCAAGCACCATAGGGTTGGTAGTATTTGTATACTAGAAGGGGGAAGTTCTGCCGGAGTGACAGAAACCTAAGGACGCGGACCGGATAGTTGCATGTATGGGAGTAAGAGGACCATTTACTTAAGGCTATGGTTGGGGAAACCTTAATGCTTGCTAGTATTTACGGATGTTTGCTAGCAAGCCAATCATATAGTACTTGTAATCCCGGAGGGAGAGCATGTATATTTAGCCTCTCCTACATAGAAAGCTGCATCGAAGACATTGAACCCAAGATCTTCACTAATTGATCTTGGACAAAGCCACCACTATTACCACCGCCTTTCCACACTCATGGTACTGTTAGTTTAGTTTGTTTTATTGCTGCAGCACTAACATTTATTCCGTGTATTTTATTGTTCTGCAAAGTCACCTCTCATACCCGTTATCGCTCTAGTTTTATTTCCTAGATATTGCAAACGCTTAGTGTGCGCAGAGTTGTATCAGTGGTTGATAGAACTTGAGAAAATGTTTACCCTACCTTTAGCTCCTCGTTGGGTTCGACACTCTTACTTATCAAAAAGACTACACACGATCCCCTATACTTGTGGGACATCAAGACCTTTTCTGGCACCGTTGTCGGGGAGCCATAGCGTAGGTGAATATTTTCGTGCACTTGTTTGCTTTATCTCTAAGTAGTTTTACTTCCTGTACCTAGTTGTTCTCTATCTCTTGTATGGATAGGGAATGCGAATTACAAAAAAAAAAGTTAGTTGTACTTCTTATATAAAAAATAATAAAATGTTTTCAGAAAAGAAAAGTGATTGGAAAGATGAGTAATGGTGAAGTGGGGGTCGACCTTGAACACTTGTGTTCATGCCTGCGAAACCAAAACAATTCTTTCCATGGAAGCTTTTCATTAAAAACTTGTAAATAGTGTATATAGTGTATATAGTGTACATATCCCGCTGTAAATATAATGTATAGATAATCCCTAGTTTGTTATGCAAGTTTGTCACTATGCTGCCTAGAAAACAGATTTCCTGTGCTCCACTGTAGAAAATTTTGAAAATCACCAGAACGTGATCTTGATCTGAAATTTCTTGAGTGCATAGTAGTGTTTGCTATCTAACTTTCGTTAGTTCTGACTTTTCTGATTTGAGGTACGTAGACAGATCTAATAATTCAATCTTTACGGACTGATTCTGTTGAGACAGATTTCCTGTGCTGTGCTGCAAAAATTCGTGAAAAATCTCAGTATGGCATTTTGATCTGAAATTTTTTGTGCATAGACCTGAGGTTATGATCTGTCTTTCATTAATCATGAGTTTTTCGATTTGAGCTACATAACTATCTCATTGAGTGACATCTTTACAGAGTGTTCAGTTTTGACAGATTTCTATTCTCTTTGTTTAAATAATGTACTTAGGATTCAAAAGTTTCCTTCGTTTTCGACGTACGATTGAAATAATAAGAAACCTCAGTATTACAGTGGCTAAATATTTGATAGATTTTATATAAATAAGGGATACTTGAACACTTGTGGATTTTATTTAATGAGTACTAACCTACTAATGAGTTTTGTGAAGCTTTATGTGGATGCAGTTTTTAAGTTCCAATCAATATGGTGATATGAGATGAGCAAGAGAATGCAAGAGCTCAAGTTTGGGGATGTGTAGATGGATCCCAAGAGAATATTCAAGAAGATGCAAATATCTAAGCTTGGGGATGCCTTGGGCATCCCCCTATTCATCAACCAACATGAGGTTATCTCCTTCAAACTCAATATTACCCATCCACATTTTCACTTATAATTGGAAAACAACAACAAAAAAAGGGGTTTGAGAGCTCCATCAAATAATCATGCCCATCTTAAATGGCTATAAAGAAAGAGCTTTATGGGAGACAACCCAATATGTTTATATTTCTGTTATTTACTGCTTTGTTGAGTCTTGGAAGTCATTACTACTGTAATGACCTCTACTTATCATGTTTGTTTTGTTTTTGTGCCAAGAATTGCCTCTAATGGTAAGAAAGTGGTATTTGGGAGATTTGCAATCTTGTTTACTGTTTCTGGTTCGTCACGAGAAAAATCGCCAAAAATCACCAGAACGTAAGTTTGAGCTGCCAATTTACGAGCCTCTTCCCCAGGTATTTATCTAACTTTCATTAGTTCAGAGTTTTTCGAGTTACGCAGTGTAACTATTTTTTCAAAAATCAATTTCTATGAACTGTTCTGTTTTGACAGATTCTTGCACTGTTTTGCATTTGCATCTTTTTGCCCACCTTTTTGAGTTCTCTTGATCAAAGAACCTTATTGAAGTTGTGCTACAGTAGCTAATGCTTATTAAAATGCTTTTCATATGTCATACTGAACTTTTTAGATTTGACTGCTAATGAGAATTGTGATGAGTTTTGTATGAAGGAAGTTTTCAAGTGTAGGAAAGAAGAATGATGAGATGAGATGAAGAATGGACAAAATCTCAAGCTTGGGGATGCCCATGTCACCCCAAGATATATTCAAGAAGTACAAGCGTCAAAGCTTGGGGATGCCCAAGGCATCACCTTCTTCATCAATAAAAATATCAGGTCCTGTTTCTGTTCGCTATATTTTTATTGCTTCATATACTATGTGTTATTCTTGGAGCGTCTTTATTTTACGTTGTGTATTTTATTTTCAATAAAGTGGGCACCATCATACCATGTTTGTTTGGGAGAGAGACACGCTCCGTTTTAATTGTATGAACGCTCTAGTTTTCACTCTTATTGTTCAACGAACGTTTTATTTTTGCTAGTACTGCGTTTAGCTCTGGTTTTTCACTCCTATTTTGTTCAGAGCTTGTTAGTATGCTCCAGTTATATATGATTAGCTCTCTGATCTTTAATGAATATTATAAATGAGAGTTTTTTCAAATAAGTTGATTGGTGTTGGATACGAGTAAAAAGGTTTCATATTAATAGTGATGCAAATGGAAGATCTCCTCTGATGTTTCAATTGGGTTGAATTGATCATTTTGTTTAGACTTTTAATATCAACATATGCTTTAATTAATAAGTTTTGTCGCTATGCATGATTATGACCATTATTGCTCTCTTAGTTGGTCGCTATCTTTCTTTTTGCTAGCCTTCATTCTGTACTGAGTATGATCTCTACTCGTGCATCCAACCACCAAAAACCAAAATATGCCAAAAGTGTCCACCATACCTACCTATATGTGGTATTTCACCGCCACTCCAAGTACATTTACATGTTCTACCTTTAAAACCTTCAAAATAATTCCTTGTTTTTGCAATACATAGCTCATGGGAAAGTAGCCTAAAAAAATATTGTGGTGAGGAATATGTCACTTATGTATCTTAGTTCTTATAAGCTGATTGTTGTGTGGCAACCATGCTGACATGGGGACACCATCATCATATTTTTGATAAATATCATGTGAGTTACTATGCATGTCCGTCTTGTATGAAGTAAAGGAGATAACCATGATAAAAGGTTAGAGTATGCATATTGTTAGAGAAGAATATTGGGCCGCTAACCAAAGCCATGTTTACATGGTGGAAGTTTCAGCATGGACATTAAAACCTCAAAAATCTCTTATGAGAAATTTATGTTGCCAAAACTTTAAGCTTAAAGAGGAGTCCATTTGTCTGTTGTCCATGTTGTCCCAGTATGGATGTCTAAGTTGAGAATAATCAAAAGCGAGAAATCCAATGCGAACTTTCTCCTAAGACCTTTGTACAGGTGGCATGGAGGTACCCCTTTGTGAAACTTGGTTGAAACATATGTAATGCGATGATAATCCATGGAAATCCGAGCTAATTAGGACAAGGTGCGGGCACTATTAGTATTCGATGCATGAGGCTTGCAACTTATTGGAAGTCTTATACATAACCTATATTACTTATTTCTACCGTTGACACAATTGCCTCTCTTAAAATTTTATATCTCTATATTTTCAAAATAAAAAGCTCTAGCACATGTTTAATCTCTGCTTCCCTCTGCAAAGGGCCATTCTTTTACTTTTATGTTGAGTCTTCACCTTCTAAATTATATGCACCGTCTTATGAGAGCATAGTTGTCATTCTTAGTTCTATGTGCATGGTCCCAAAATTATTATTGATTGAATCATGAATGTGTTATTAATTGTTCTTAAATTATTTGTATCTAGTCATCCTTTTAACTTTGAAGGTGCATGTCACCTCAAAAATTATTCTTTTTATCACTTACCTACTCGAGGACGAGCAAGAGTTAAGCTTGGGGATGTTGATACATCGCAAACGTATCTATAATTTTTTATGTTTCATGCTTGTTTTACACTAATTACTATATGTTTTAAGGGATTAACCTATTAATAGTTGCAAAAGTGCACAAGTTCTTGGTTTCAACTTTGTTGTGCAGGAAATAGGCAAATATGGAAGGAAATAGCTCATTATGGTGAAATCTGGAATTTCCCGGAATCTGTCCCTGCTGAACACTTTTCAAAGATCGCTTCCAAACTCCATCAAAACGACGCCCATTGGAAAAGTTGTATACTACAAAGTTGTGAGAATTTCAAACCGAACAATTTGGACATCTTATTCGTCCAGAACGGACAACGGATGCATCCGGCAGAGCAGAATTACTGCGGAGGTTCGTGCAGTCTTGGGACTCCGAAAGTTGGTGACGTATTTGACACAAACTCTTTCCATACCTAGATATTTCGGCCCAGCCACGAGTTTTGAGGCTCATGAAGGACAGAGGGGAGTCCTAGGAAGGTTATAGAGGTGCCCAAGAGCCCTTGGATCAAAGGGGCATCCATCCCATGGCCTAGATTGCATCTCCAACACTATATATTGATGGGAAACCCTATTTTTGGAGGCCCCGAAGCATTGTCACGAAAATTCTCCTAGCCAAGGAGGGGGAAACACTCATCTACACCAGCACCAACTCAAGGAAGAAGAAGGCTAAGGGGCGGCGTGTAATGTCCCAGGTTTAGAGACGATCGAGGGGTAGATTTTAGAAAGGGATGTGCATTGCATTGCAAATTCTGGGGAAATTTCGCGCTTTTAAACAAAAGCTGCATCGAAGGGGGACAAGTTTCTCTCTCGACACCTTACAGGGTTAGGGTTTCGAGAGTGCGACAAACCTGTTCCTTATTCAACTAAACTAGGGTTTTGAGAAGAGAGGGGAGAGTTTGCATCACAACCTTAAGTTGCATGATTGAATTCTAAATTAAGTTGTATGATTGAATTCAAACCAAATTTGAATTTGAATTTCAAATTCAAACATCAAATGGATATCTCATTATTCACACTTGAGCTAATTCAATAAACAATTATAAGTAAGCAAGAATATAAATAGAACAACAATTATAGAAAGCTCATTAAGGAAAATTTGAGCTTTATTGATAATCACACATGATACATTGTCAATTACAATATTCAGAATTGGAACAAATGAATTATTACAACACATTACACAAAATGGGAAAAATAGAAAATGAAGATAAAAGAAAAGTACAAGTATGAATCTGTCCTAAATACTACAATGTGAATATCATCTAATCTTGAGCTTGATGATCATCATGTCTATTTGACCAAGTTTTTGATCCTTGCACACAATCACAAAGAAAGCAAGTTATGCCAAGTGGCATAGCCACTTGGCAGGTTAGAAACTAAATGAAAAGGGAGTGGATATGATCAAAGCTGCCGAGCTGATCCATCTCTCAGCCAAGACACATGCCAGATACCAAGCATGTGCACACACACACAGCCTAGCAGCTCACCAGGCCTTGTGCATGCAGCACACACACACATCACAGAGAGGAGTCACCAAAACAGCCAGGCAGTGCTGTCGACCAGGGAAGGAATGGCTGATCATATATAAACTTTTCTGAAGCAAACCCTAGTCATTTGTTTCATCCATCGACACAGCAGCAGGGTAAGTCACCAGATTGCAAGAACAGCTCAAGAACACCAAGAACAGGTGAACAGCCAGAGCTGTCTCACCTATTCCCCAAACCCAGAAATTAACCATGCATCAAGCTCACAAGGAGGAGCAGGGCAAGCCAAACAACCACCAGAAGCAAAACCTCTACACCAACACCAAATTCTAGGAGCTGGAGTGAGGTATACCATGGAATCATGAACAACCATCTGTCTTGCTCATAAATAAGCATATGCATCAATCACACACAAGCAAAGGGGTGTGAGTACCCAGTTGTATCATCATCTGGCTACTAAGCCTTTTGGTGCAAGCAAACCAAAGAACAGATCGAAGGAAATTACCACGGGAACAGTGGTATGTCAACATGGTGACATACCAGGGAAATCCAACTTGGATAAATCCCTAACTAGCCATTCAAAATCATCTAGCACCTAAAGCCAAGCAAGCCATCGAGACGAGATTAGACTATCATGTGTCTATCCAGGTTTATCAACATCAAAAGCATCCGGCAACCAAACATGGTCAGGCCGGTGAGTAACAAACCACCACGGCAAGCCACGAGATAAGGGGGAGCCACCATGACAGCACCAAGTGGCTGTCAAGGTCACCTCAACCCACAGCCAACATTTCCAGCCATCACATCACTACCCAAGAGGGTTCAGTATGAGCTAGGGTACCCAACAGCTGTTGGCATCCCTCTAGCTATATCCAATTCATCCACATGATCATTACTGTTAAACAGTTCACATCATTCATCTAACTAAGCAATCAGAACTACACAGATAAATGAAATAGTCAAGCTACTTATGCACAGAGTCTTGTGATACGCGTACAGCACGCGTCCGTTGGGAACCCCAAGAGGAAGGTGTGATGCGTACGGCGGCAAGTTTTCCCTCAGAAAGAAACCAAGGTTTATCGAACCAGGAGGAGCCAAGAAGCACGTTGAAGGTTGATGGCGGCGAGATGTAGTGCGGCGCAACACCAGGGATTCCGGCGCCAACGTGGAACCTGCACAACACAACCAAAGTACTTTGCCCCAACGAAACAGTGAGGTTGTCAATCTCACCGGCTTGCTGTAACAAAGGATTAGATGTATAGTGTGGATGATGATTGTTTGCAGAAAACAGTAGAACAATTATTGCAGTAGATTGTACTCGATGTAAAAGAATGGACCGGGGTCCATAGTTCACTAGAGGTGTCTCTCCCATAAGATAAATAGCATGTTGGGTGAACAAATTACAGTCGGGAAATTGAAAAATAAAGAGAGCATGACAATGCACATACATGATATGATGAATATTGTGAGATTTAATTCGGCATTACGACAAAGTACATAGACCGCTATCCAGCATGCATCTATGCCTAAAAAGTCCACCTTCAGGTTATCATCCGAACCCCTTCCAGTATTAAGTTGCAAAACAACAGACAATTGCATTAAGTATGGTGCGTAATGTAATCAATAACTACATCCTCGGACATAGCATCAATGTTTTATCCCTAGTGGCAACAGCACATCCACAACCTTAGAACTTTTCGTCACCTGTCCCAGATTTAATGGAGGCATGAACCCACTATCGAGCATAAATACTCCCTCTTGGAGTTAAGAGTAAAAACTTGGCCGAGCCTCTACTAATAACAGAGAGCATGCAAGATCATAAACAACACATAGGTAATAGATTGATAATCAACATAACATAGTATTCTCTATCCATCGGATCCCGACAAACACAACATATAGAATTACAGATAGATGATCTTGATAATGTTAGGCAGCTCACAAGATCCGACAATGAAGCACATGAGGAGAAGACGACCATCTAGCTACTACTATGGACCCATAGTCCAGGGGTGAACTACTCACTCATCACTCCGGAGGCGACCATGGCGGTGAAGAGTCCTCCGGGAGATGATTCCCCTCTCCGGCGAGGTGCCGGAGGCGATCTCCTGAATCCCCCGAGATGGGATTGGCGGCGGCGGCGTCTGCGGAAGGTTTTCCGTATCGTGGCTCTCGGTACTGGGGGTTTCGCGACGAAGGCTTTAAGAAGGCGGAAGGGCAACGCGGGGGGCCACACGAGGGCCCCACACGCCAGGGCCGCGCGGCCAGGGCATTGGTCGCGCCGCCCTGTTGTGGCGGCGCCTCGTGGCCCCACTTCCTTTCCCCCTCGGTCTTCTGGAAGCTTCGTGCAAAAATAGGACCCTGGGCGTTGATTTCGTCCAATTCCGAGAATATTTCCTTTGTAGGATTTCTGAAACCAAAAACAGCGAGAAAACGACAAGCTGGCTCTTCGGCATCTCGTTAGTAGGTTAGTGTGCCGGAAAATGCATAAATACGACATATAATGTGTATAAAACATGTAGATATCATCAATAATGTGGCATGGAACATAAGAAATTATCGATACGTCGGAGACGTATCAGCATCCCCAAGCTTAGTTCCTGCTCGTCCCGAGCAGGTAAACGATAACAAAGATAATTTCTGGAGTGACATGCCATCATAACCTTGATCATACTATTGTAAACATATGTAATGAATGCAGCGATCAAAACAATGGTAATGACATGAGTAAACAAATGAATCATAAAGCAAAGACTTTTCATGAATAGTACTTAAAGACAAGCATCAATAAGTCTTGCATAAGAGTTAACTCATAAAGCAATAAATCAAAGTAAAGGTATTGAAGCAACACAAAGGAAGATTAAGTTTCAGCGGTTGCTTTCAACTTATAACATGTATATCTCATGGATAATTGTCAACATAGAGAAATATAACAAGTGCAATATGCAAGTATGTAGGAATCAATGCACAGTTCACACAAGTGTTTGCTTCTTGAGGTGGAGAGAAATATGTGAACTGACTCAACATAAAAGTAAAAGAAAGGTCCTTCGCAGAGGAAAGCATCGATTGCTATATTTGTGCTAGAGCTTTTATTTTGAAAACAAGAAACAATTTTGTCAACGGTAGTAATAAAGCATATGTATCATGTAAATTATATCTTACAAGTTGCAAGCCTCATGCATAGTATACTAATAGTGCCCGCACCTTGTCCTAATTAGCTTGGACTACCGGGATCATCGCAATACACATGTTTTAACCAAGTGTCACAAAGGGGTACCTCCATGCCGCTTGTACAAAGGTCTAAGGAGAAAGCTCGCATTTTGGATTTCTCGCTTTTGATTATTCTCAACTTAGACATCCATACCGGGACAACATGGACAACGAGATAATGGACTCCTCTTTAATGCATAAGCATGTAGCAACAATTAGTGTTCTCATATGAGATTGAGGATATATGTCCAAAACTGAAACTTCCACCATGATTCATGGCTTTAGTTAGCGGCCCAATGTTCTTCTCTAACAATATGCATGCTCTAACCATTAAAGTGGTAGATCTCCCTTACTTCGGACAAGACGGACATGCATAGCAACTCACATGATATTCAACAAAGAGTAGTTGATGGCGTCCCCGGAAAACATGGTTATCGCACAACAAGCAACTTAATAAGAGATAAAGTGCATAAGTACATATTCAATACCACAATAGTTTTTAAGCTATTTGTCCCATGAGCTATATATTGCAAAGGTAAAGAATGGAAATTTTAAAGGTAGCACTCAAGCAATTTACTTTGGAATGGCGGAGAAATACCATGTAGTAGGTAGGTATGGTGGACACAAATGGCATAGTGGTTGGCTCAAGGATTTTGGATGCATGAGAAGTATTCCCTCTCGATACAAGGTTTAGGCTAGCAAGGTTATTTGAAACAAACACAAGGATGAACCGGTGCAGCAAAACTCACATAAAAGACATATTGTAAACATTATAAGACTCTACACCGTCTTGCTTGTTGTTCAAACTCAATACTAGAAATTATCTAGACTTTAGAGAGACCAAATATGCAAACCAAATTTAGCAAGCTCTAGGTGTTTCTTCATTAATGGGTGCAAAGTATATGATGCAAGAGCTTAAACATGAGCACAACAATTTCCAAGTATCAAATTATTCAAGACATTTTAGAATTACTACATGTAGCATTTCCCGATTCCAACCATATAACAATTTAACGAAGAAGATTCAACCTTCGCCATGAATACTATGAGTAAAGCCTAAGGACATATTTGTCCATATGCAACAGCGGAGCGTGTCTCTCTCCCACACAATGAATGCTAGGATCCATTTTATTCAAACAAAACAAAAACAAACCAGACGCTCCAAGCAAAGCACATAAGATGTGATGGAATAAAAATATAGTTTCGGGGGAGGAACTCGATAATGTTGTCGATGAAGAAGGGGATGCCTTGGGCATCCCCAAGCTTAAACGCTTGAGTCTTCTTAAAATATGCAGGGGTGAACCACGGGGCATCCCCAAGCTTAGAAGCTTTCACTCTCCTTGATCATATCGTATCATCTCCCTCTCTTGATCCTTGAAAACTTCCTCCACACCAAACTCGAAACAACTCATTAGAGGGTTAGTGTACAATAAAAATTAACATGTTCGAGAGGTGAAACAATCATTCTTAACACTTCTGGACATTGCACAAAGCTACTGGACATTAATGAAACAAAGAAATTCATCCATCATAGCAAAAGAGGCAATGCGAAATAAAAGGCAGAATTTGTCAAAACAGAACAGTCCGTAAAGACGGATTATATTAAGGCACCAGACTTGCTCAAATGAAAATGCCCAAATTGAATGAAAGTTGCGTACATATCTGAGGATCACGCACGTAAATTGGCATATTTTTCTAAGCTACCTACAGAGAGGCAGGTCGATATTCGTGACAGCAAAGAAATGCGTTATCTGCGCAGCAATCCAAATCTAGTATGAACCTTACTATCAAAGACTTTACTTGGCTCAACAATGCACAAAACTAAGATAAGGAGAGGTTGCTACAGTAGTAAACAACTTCCAAGACTCAAATATAAAACAAAAATACTGTAGTAAAAACATGGGTTGTCTCCCATAAGCGCTTTTCTTTAACGCCTTTCAGCTAGGCGCAGAAAGTGTATATCAAGTATTATCAAGAGATGAAGCATCGACATTACCTGGGGTGTTGGGAGTTTTCTCAACCATGCATAGTATGTTGGATACATAAGTTTCAGCGGCTCCCTTTTCATTAGTCTTGGGCTTGCTGCTCTCATCAAACAAATTTTCAGGAACAAGCCAAGCATAATTATTATCTAGAGCTTCATGCATTGCTAGGAGCTTACATGGTATTGGTGCTTTAATCTCCCCACCATCATTAACATTATTAGTGTACTTTATTCTATCCATATCCATTTTTTCAAGTGTTCTTTTAAAATCGGTGATCATACCAAGCCTTTCATGCTTACTAAAAACTTTTCTAGCTTCTTTAGCTATATCCGCAAATTCTCGCACTAAGACTTTTAGAACAAAATCTCTCTTCTCTCCCCGCTCCATATCAGAAAGTGTAAGAAACATGTGTTGTATCATGGGGTTGAGACTAATAAATCTAGCTTCCATCATGCGTACCAAACAAACAGAGGCATCTTCATAAGTAGGGACAGACTTTTGCAAGGGGTATATCTTTAAGATCTTCATGCATACTAACATGGGTGAAAAATTCTTCTATATTATCTCTTCCAGTTATAGACCCTTGTCCCACGGGTATATCTTTTACGAGTAAAATTAAAAGGAAACATGTTGAAATAAGTAAAGCAAATGCAAGTAACTAATTTTTTTGTGTTTTTGATATAGAGTGCAAGACAGTAAATAAACTAAAGCTAGCAACTAATTTTTTTGTGTTTTGATATAATGCAGCAAACAAGAAAGTAAATAAAATAAAGCAAGACAAAAACAAAGTAAAGAGATTGGATTGTGGAGACTCCCCTTGCGGCGTGTCTTGATCTCCCCGGCAACGGCGCCGGAAAACGAGTCTTGATACGCGTACGGCACGCGTCCGTTGGGAACCCCAAGAGGAAGGTGTGATGCGTACGGCGGCAAGTTTTCCCTCAGAAAGAAACCAAGGTTTATCGAACCAGGAGGAGCCAAGAAGCACGTTGAAGGTTGATGGCGGCGAGATGTAGTGCGGCGCAACACCAGGGATTCGGCGCCAACGTGGAACATGCACAACACAACCAAAGTACTTTGCCCCAACGAAACAGTGAGGTTGTCAATCTCACCGGCTTGCTGTAACAAAGGATTAGATGTATAGTGTGGATGATGATTGTTTGCGAGAAAACGGTAGAACAAGTATTGCGATAGATTGTATTTCGATGTAAAAGAATGGACCGGGGTCCACAGTTCACTAGAGGTGTCTCTCCCATAAGATAAATAGCATGTTGGGTGAACAAATTACAGTCGGGCAATTGACAAATAAAGAGAGCATGACAATGCACATACATGATATGATGAATATTGTGAGATTTAATTGGGCATTACGACAAAGTACATAGACCGCTATCCAGCATGCATCTATGCCTAAAAAGTCCACCTTCGGGTTATCATCCGAACCCCTTCCGGTATTAAGTTGCAAAACAACGGACAATTGCATTAAGTATGGTGCGTAATGTAATCAATAACTACATCCTCGGACATAGCATCAATGTTTTATCCCTAGTGGCAACAGCACATCCACAACCTTAGAACTTTCTCGTCACTCGTCCCGGATTTAATGGAGGCATGAACCCACTATCGAGCATAAATACTCCCTCTTGGAGTTAAGAGTAAAAACTTGGCCAGAGCCTCTACTAATAACGGAGAGCATGCAAGATCATAAACAACACATAGGTAATAGATTGATAATCAACATAACATAGTATTCTCTATCCATCGGATCCCGACAAACACAACATATAGAATTACGAGATAGATGATCTTGATCATGTTAGGCAGCTCACAAGATCCGACAATGAAGCACATGAGGAGAAGACAACCATCTAGCTACTA
>NC_061508.1:166673606-166697556 GCF_022539505.1 Lolium rigidum
CCCACGTCACACACCGCCACTCCTTTATTGACAGGAGCGTTGATCTTCTTCTCCACTCTCCCCTCCGACCACCGGAGTAGAAGAGGAAGCGAGAGAGATCCTATATCGGTAGAGATCCAGGCGGCCAGATCCCGTCCACCGCTCCAACTACTGGGCATCAAGCCCTCTACCGGCATAAAGCCACTAACCCTAACTACTCTATTTACTCCGGCACCTCCCCTCTACCCATCTCGACCGGCGGCGCCGGCGAGATCGGCTTTGGTTCGGCCCGGCTCCTTCGAGAAAACTCTCAGGGAGAGGGGGGAAATGAGTTGTATTCTCATCACCCATGAAAAAATATTAAGAATGTTCTTTTGATTGACTTTATGGAATGTTTCATGAATCACTACCACTGCAGATATATTATTAAGTTCAACATGTGTTACATTGTGAACACATATTTTATTACATAGCAATATACATACCTTATGCTTGCCATGTGCGACCACAAAGGATTTAAACAGCCATAGCGAAGCACGTGCAGTCAACTAGTAGTTTTAGTTGTGAAAATGGGAGCATGCTCATTTTCTTGTATCCACACACTTCACACATGACTATCATTTTATAAAATTACATGAACCTAAGTTTTAGGAAGTGGGTTCCAATATACTTAGGTTTTAAAAATCTGTTATATAAACTTACCTGCGTTATTATAGACAATCCTTTCTTTCATTTTGGTGCAAATTAATATCGCAAATCTCTTAATTTTTTTAATATCTCACATAACATAATAGGTTCATACTTGTGTGGTTTGCCGTGTCATCATGATTTAGTCATACTCCCTCAGCCTGCTCAAACATGACAAGTTAGGAAATCTCAGTAAAGATGTTGATGGAGCGGGTTTGGGTGGGTAGAACAAATCCATATCCATGTTCATATCCATTAGCATGTTTGTTGATTCTAGATTGTGAACGTATCCACGGAGAATGTTTTGCCTACATTCATACATGTCGGAGTCGAGTATCCATGTATATCCATGGAGCTACTTCCCCACTGCTCGTCAGCTAATGGAGGTCGCTTGCGGTGGCTAGGCGGTGGAGCAGTACCAATGGAGGGACAAGGTCTCCGAAGAGGTAGGGGCAGGAGCATCGCCTGCATCTGCATGCTTTATAGCTGAGGAAGCGGAAGGTTAGAGGAAGGGCCGCCTACCAGGTTGTTGTCCCACCGAGCGACTGAGCAAGGTGGTGATACGTCTCAAACGTATCTATAATTTTGATGCTCCATGTTTGTTTTGCACCAATTCATATATGTTTTGCTTACACTTCGATGCACGCACTTTATATGATTTTCGGCACTAACCCATTAACAAGATGATATAGTGCCAGTTCCCTGTTTTTCTGCTGTTTTTGTATTTCAGAAAAGTTGTACAGGAAATATTCTCGTAATTGGACGAAACAAATGCCGAAGTTAATATTTTGTCGTAACGAAAACGAAGTCCGGAGGGGGGACGAAGTTGCGCCACAGGGTGGCCACACCTGCCCTTGGCACGGCCAGGCCTGGGAGCGCGCCAAGGCATGGTGTGGGCCCCCCAGGCACCCCACCGACCTAGATCCTCCGACTATTTATACATTGATGACCCACAAGTATAGGGGATCGCAACAGTCTTCGAGGGAAGTAAAACCCAATTTATTGATTCGACACAAGGGGAGCCAAAGAATATTTGTAAGCCTTAATAGCGGAGTTGTCAATTCAGCTGCACTGGAAACGAGACTTGCTCGCAAGAGTTTATCGATAGCAACAGTTTTATAGCGAGTAGCGATAGTGAAATATCAGCAGCAGTGTAACAAAGACAGCAGTAGTGATTATAGTAAACAACAGGATTAAAGTACTGTAGGCACAGGGATGGATGAACGGGCGCTGCATGGATGAGAGAACTCATGTAACAATCAAAGTAGGGCATTTGCAGATAATAATAAAGCGATATCCAAGTACTAAACAACCATAGGCATGTGTTCCATATATAGTCGTACGTGCTCGCAATGAGAAACTTGCACAACATCTTTTGTCCTACCAGCCGGTGGCGAACGGGCCTCTAGGGAATCTATCGGTAATTAAGGTACTCCTTTTAATAGAGCACCGGAGCAAAGCATTAACACTCCGTGAACACATGTGATCCTCATATCACCGCCTTCCCCTCCGGTTGTCCCAATTTCTGTCACTTTGGGGCCTTGGGTTCCGGACAGCAATATGTGTATACAACTTGCAGGTAAGATCATAAAACAATGAATATCATCATGAAACAATAACATGTTCAGATCTGAGATCATGGCACTCGGGCCCTAGTGACAAGCATTAAGCATAACAAGTTGCAACAATATCATAAAAGTACCAATTACGGATACTAGGCACTATGCCCTAACAATCTTATGCTATTACATGACCAATCTCATCCAATCCCTACCATCCCCTTCGACTGCAGGTGGGCGAATTACTCACACATGGATGGGGGAAGCATGGCTGGTTGATGGAGAGGCGTCGGTGGTGATGATGGCGATGATCTCCTCCAATTCCCCGTCCCGGCGGAGTGCCAGAACGGAGTTTCTGGTCCCGAGACGGAGTTTCGCGATGGCGGCGGAGTTCTGGATGTCTTCTGGCAATTTCGTCTAACCCCCGTGTGTTTTTAGGTCGAAACCCTTAAGTAGTCCAGAGGGGGGCGTCGGAGGCTGGCCGAGGCACCGCCACCATAGGCCGGCGCGGCCCAGGGGCCCACCGTGCCGCCTTGTGGGGTGGGTGTGGTGACCCGACATACCACTGCATGGTGTAGTATGCAAGTCTGATATAACACCAATGAAACACCGTTCCACTAGTATTATATCGCTCAGAGTGGTACAACAGAAACATATGCGGGTCCAAGGCATGTCTATAGAATTACAACATTGACTCTGTTACATAAGATCATCACAGCCTCCTACTTTACATTGAGGTAAAACTACAAATAACTCCAGAAGAACGACTCGTAGTCTAGTCTTATCACGAACTCTATTTGTAGAGTATTTAACTAGCTATAGAGGCTAAAAATAGATTCTAGCTAAGTAGGAGCTAGGTTTAGGAAGCTAGTTCCCTTCTATGGCTAAACTAGGTTTTCTTCTTGTTGGATGTGATAACTGACTCCTATGACAAGGTCCTGTCACTTGAAGTTGTTGTTGACTCCTCGGCCTTCGAGTTGCACTGTAGATCCTCCTTCGATGCCTCCATATCTAAGCAGGGGATTTAAGAGTGGGATGAGTACAAGCGTACTCAACAAGTTCATTATAGGAAAGAGGTGTTTAATGCACTAGCTACCGCATTAGACCAGAAAGTCTAATACCAATGCAGGTTTTCATAATCATTTCTTCAAGAGGTTGCTTTTATTCAGAAGAACAATGTTCGTCAGCCTTCACCGGTTTACTAGAACTTCATGGAGTTCCTTTCCAGCAGCGTTCGCAGTTCCAAATCCCAGAACAGGGAATGACAGGTCACGATTCATTACACTCTGCAGATGTGTGTTGCTTTACCCATAAGAGATCTTAACCTTGGTGCCAACCGAGTCTATTTCTCGTCCACACTTCCTTTGGTGTGAGGCCCGGTATAAGGTCATAGCCAATCATATTCCTCCGCTACCTCATACACCCACCCTTTGTTGCATGCCCCGACCCTGGGTCCTCGACGGTCCTCTTACACCAATTAAGGATGGACCCCGACCACGACGACAGTCTGGGATCGAACCAAACTCCTTTGCCGCTAGATGCAACCCCTCATAGACCGCAATACCGTGGGGACTTTGCTGGGACCCCCACCCTACAACCTGATCCTCGGGCGACAAGTGTAACTACGGTCTCTGTCGTGGGGACTTAAGGCTTCCCCAGCCTACCGCTTGCCCCTTGGAATACAAGTGTTCTACGGTCAAGCGCGTCTGTTGATGTACAAGAGGTGGAAATACGATTGACTATTCCGTCCCACTCCAGATCTTATGGTTAACACGGGTATTACGGCACACGAATCAGTGGACGACATTTGTTGTTTAATCCTAGATGGATATAAACCCTTGCAATGGAACCTCCACCATATCAACACAATCCATGGTTCCATTGCCCACCACTTAGTCATATTCATAGTTATGAAAATAGTGGTTTTGGTTTTTATGCAATATTGATAAACATAGTACTTTGCAAGTAATTTGGTAAAAATACTCAAATGACATGAGCAAGCGATGAACTTGCCTTTCTTGGCTGCAAGATTATGCAGACAAGTTCTTCGATACGCAATAACTCCAAATTCTGAAATAGCATCATCGTCCGGTAAGGACGATGTTTAAAAGATTGGCAAGGATGCAATAATGCATAAGTATGAGATGCAAGCGCTCTAAACGTGACCTAACCCCGATGATTTAGGATTAGTGAGCGGTAATGATTAATTCAGGGTGTGTTGTACTTTTAGAGTGGTTCACAAACAAGGTTCTTTATTAAGGTTTGATTACTTGGGATTATAAACAAGTTATATAGTAAAGCATAGTAATCAATGTAGCACACAAGGAATTATAATTGGCATAATGTTAATAAGTGAAGACAATTGTTGGTTTAGGTACTATATGATATGGTTAATGATTACTTATCATATACTTCAAAAGAATAACTTTTGAAGAACATGTTCTTTAATAAAGAACAAGTATGATAATTAGGTTTGTGGGGTTCTATGGTTTTCTATGGTTCTAATTGGTTTCTGGAGTAAGTATTAGATGGATCACAACCCAGTTGGATTCATCAACACCAAGGGCTTGTAAGGTTGAGTTAAGCCTAGGCATCCTAAGAAATTATTCATACAAGGTTGCTATCAAGAATGGTTCATCTTGTTGGTGATAGCTAGCTAGGATCTATAGGTCCTTATAAGCAGGGTTGATGATGATTCTTTATTTACTTTAAAAGAATAACTTTTGAAGAACATATTACTTAGGTAAGAAGAAGTATTACAATTAAGGTTGAGGTTGTCATGGATTAGCTATGGGGTCTCTAAGTAGAGAATGGTTGGTTCCTAAATAGGATAGTTCATAAGTATCTCACACTGGTAGGTTTGAGTGGAGTATGGTATGTAAGGTAAATATTAGTCATGGTTACTATTAGGGTTCATCACAATGGTGTGATGCTAAGTAAGGATGATTAAAGGTTGGTGTCTCAGAAGATAGGAACTAGAGTTCGTTCTATTTGATCATCTAGGTATGAACACATGTAATACCAATGTATTATAAATGGGTCTCTATTATCTTATGAAGACATGGCAATTGTTTAGTTGCTACTATGGATCTATGAATGCAAGGTAAGTGTCATGATCATCTGTTCTAACCTAGTGGTTAGGGTTAGAAGCAGTTTAGGGTTCATATGAATTAATGGAGCTAGGGTTCCTAATGGTGTTAGGGTTTTAGGATTCACATGAAATGATAAGGTTGTATTATTATTCCATAAGGAATTAGGGTTTCCTAATTACCATATAGTTCTATGGTTAATAACTTCATTATAAAGTTGAATTAGTAATAACTTTGAAATAAAATAATATTGGTATTTGATATTTTATTATATTTAGAGAATTAATAATTAAGGTAATTATTAATGAGGGTTTAAATCCCTCTAATAATGATTTAACAAAATAACAAATAAAGAAAATTAGTTTTAATGTTTTCTTTATTTATTTACTGGTTTTTATCTAGTTTGGACACTTTTCTTAATTACTGAATTTTATTTGCATTTTGAATAAAAGAAAAGACTTAATTATTAAGTTTAAAACAATTAAAAAATTTATTAAAAATAAAATTTCAAATTATATTTTTATTGGATAGAGTTTTCTTTTCTAAGAATTTTAATATCTCATTTATATTTTTCTGACTTAAATTGAATTTTCTAGATTTATGTAAAGTTGCAGCAATTTATGAATTTGAAATTAGAACCGGAAACCACTAGATGCACCCGGGCTAGACTACCTCCAGGGGCTGACTGGTGGGCCAGTCGCCACGTTGGCTGCTGATACGTCTCCGACGTATCGATAATTTCTTATGTTCCATGCCACATTATTGATGATATCTACATGTTTTATACACATTATATGTCGTATTTATGCATTTTCCGGCACTAACCTATTAACGAGATGCCGAAGAGCCGACTGCTTGTTTTCTGCTGTTTTTGGTTTCAGAAATCCTACAAAGGAAATATTCTCGGAATTGGACGAAATCAACGCCCGGGGTTCTATTTTTGCACGGAGCTTCCGGAAGACCGAGGGGAAAGGAAGTGGGGCCACGAGGCGCCGCCACAACAGGCGGCGCGGCCCAGCCCCGGCCGCGCGGCCCCGGCGTGTGGGGCCCTCGTGTGGCCCCCGCGTTGCCCTTCCGCCTACTTAAGGTCTTCGTCGCGAAACCCCCAGTACCGAGAGCCACGATACGGAAAACGTTACTGAGACGCCGCCGCCGCCAATCCCATCTCGGGGGATTCTGGAGATCACCTCCGGCACCCTGCCGGAGAGGATTCATCTCCCGGAGGACTCTTCACCGCCATGGTCGCCTCCGGAGTGATGAGTGAGTAGTTCAACCCTGGACTATGGGTCCATAGCATTAGCTAGATGGTTGTCTTCTCCTCATGTGCTTCATTGTCGGATCTTGTGAGCTGCCTAACATGATCAAGATCATCTATCTGTAATTCTATATGTTGTGTTTGTCGGGATCCGATGGATAGAGAATACTATGTTATTTTGATTATCAATCTATTACCTATGTGTTGTTTATGATCTTGCATGCTCTCCGTTATTAGTAGAGGCTCCGGCCAAGTTTTTGCTCTTAACTCCAAGAGGGAGTATTTATGCTCGATAGTGGGTTCATGCCTCCATTAAATGCAGGACGAGTGACGAGAAAGTTCTAAGGTTGTGGATGTCTTGTTGCCACTAGGGATAAAACATTGATGCTATGTCCGAGGATGTAGTTATTGATTACATTACGCATCATACTTAATGCAATTGTCTGTTGTTTTGCAACTTAATACTTGAAGGGGTTCGGATGATAACTCTGAAGGTGGACTTTTTAGGCATAGATGCATGCTGGATAGCGGTCTATGTACTTTGTCGTAATGCCCGATTAAATCTCACAATATTCATCATATCATGTATGTGCATTGTTATGCTCTCTTTATTTGTCAATTGCCCGACTGTAATTTGTTCACCCAACATGCTATTTATCTTATGGGAGAGATACCTCTAGTGAACTGTGGACCGCGGTCCATTCTTTACATCTGAAATACAAATCTGCTGCTATTATTCTTTACTGTTCTTTGCAAATAATCATCATCCACACTATACATCTAATCCTTTGTTACAGCAAGCCGGTGAGATTGACAACCTCACTGTTTCGTTGGGGCAAAGTACTTTGGTTGTGTTGTGCAGGTTCCACGTTGGCGCCGGAATCTCTGGTGTTGCGCCGCACTACATCCCGCCGCCATCAACCTTCAACGTGCTTCTTGGCTCCTCCTGGTTCGATAAACCTTGGTTTCTTTCTGAGGGAAAACTTGCCGCTGTACGCATCTCACCTTCCTCTTGGGGTTCCCAACGGACGCGTGCTGTACGCGTATCAAGCATTTTTTTCTGGCGCCATTGCCGGGGAGATCAAGACACGCTGCAAGGGGAGTCTCCACAATCCAATCTCTTTACTTTGTTCTTGTCTTGCTTTATTTTATTTACTTTCTTCTTTGCTGCATTATATCAAAACACAAAAAAATTAGTTGCTAGCTTTACTTTATTTACTGTCTTGCACTCTATATTAAAAACACAAAAAAAAATTTAGTTACTTGCATTTGCTTTACTTATTTCAACATGTTTCCTTTTAATTTTACTGTAAAAGATATACCTGTGGGACAAGGGTCTATAATTGGAAGAGATAATATAGAAGAATTTTTCACCCACGTTAGTATGCATGAAGATCTTAAAGATATACCCCTTGCAAAAGTTGTCCCTACTTATGAAGATGCCTCTGTTTGTTTGGTACGCATGATGGAAGCTAGATTTATTAGTCTCAACCCCATGATACAACACATGTTTCTTACACTTTCTGATATGGAGCGGGGAGAGAAGAGAGATTTTGTTCTAAAAGTCTTAGTGCGAGAATTTGCAGATATAGCTAAAGAAGCTAGAAAAGTTTTTAGTAAGCATGAGAGGCTTGGTATGATCACCGATTTTAAAAGAACACTTGAAAAAATGGATATGTATAGAATGAAGTACACTAATAATGTTAATGATGGTGGGGAGATTAAAGCACCAATACCATGTAAGCTCCTAGCAATGCATGAAGCTCTAGATAATAATTATGCTTGGCTTGTTCCTGAAAATTTCTTTGACGAGAGCAGCAAGCCCTAGACTAATGAAAAGGGAGCCGCTGAAACTTATGTATCCAGCATACTATGCATGGTTGAGAAAACTCCGAACACCCAAGGTAATGCCGATGCTCCACCTCTCGATAATACTTGATACACACTTTATGCGCCTAGCTGAAAGGCGTTAAAGAAAAGCGCTTATGGGAGACAACCCATGTTTTTACTATAGTATTTTTGTTTTATATTTGAGTCTTGGAAGTTGTTTACTACTGTAGCAACCTCTCCTTATCTTAGTTTTGAGTTTTGTTGTGCCAAGTAAAGTCTTTGATAGTAAAGTAAGTACTAGATTTGGATTACTGCGCAGTTCCAGATTTCTTTGCTGTCACGAATCTGGGTCTACCTCCCTGTAGGTAGCTCAGAAAATTAAGCCAATTTACGTGCATGATCCTCAGATATGTACGCAACTTTCATTCAATTTGGGCATTTTCATTTGAGCAAGTCTGGTGGCCTAATAAAATCCATCTTTACGGACTGTTCTGTTTTGACAGATTCTGCCTTTTTATTTCGCATTGCCTCTTTTGCTATATTGGATGAATTTCTTTGATCCATTAATGTCCAGTAGCTTTATGCAATGTCCAGAAGTGTTAAGAATGATTGTGTCACCTCTGAACATGTTAATTTTTATTGTGCACTAACCCTCTAATGAGTTGTTTCGAGTTTGGTGTGGAGGAAGTTTTCAAGGATCAAGAGAGGAGTATGATGCAATATGATCAAGGAGAGTGAAAGCTCTAAGCTTGGGGATGCCCCGGTGGTTCACCCCTGCATATTCTAAGAAGACTCAAGCGTCTAAGCTTGGGGATGCCCAAGGCATCCCCTTCTTCATCGACAACATTATCAGGCTCCTCCCCTGAAACTATATTTTTATTCCGTCACATCTTATGCACTTTGCTTGGAGCGTCGGTTTGTTTTTGTTTTTTTGTTTTGTTTGAATAAAATGGATCCTAGCATTCACTTTGTGGGAGAGAGACACGCTCCGCTGTAGCATATGGACAAGTATGTCCTTAGGCTCTACTCATAGTATTCATGGCGAAGTTTCTTCTTCGTTAAATTGTTATATGGTTGGAATTGGAAAATACTACATGTAGTAACTCTAAAAATGTCTTGGATAATTTGATACTTGGCATATGTTGTGCTCATGTTTAAGCTCTTGCATCATATACTTTGCACCCATTAATGAAGAAACACTTAGAGCTTGCTAATTTGGTTTGCATATTTGGTTTCTCTAGAGTCTAGATAATATCTAGTATTGAGTTTTGAACAACAAGGAAGACGGTGTAGAATCTTATAATGTTTACAATATGTCTTTTATGTGAGTTTTTCTGCACCGTTCATCCTTGTGTTTGTTTCAAATAACCTTGCTAGCCTAAACCTTGTATCGAGAGGGAATACTTCTCATGCATCCAAAATCCTTGAGCCAACCACTATGCCATTTGTGTCCACCATACCTACCTACTACATGGTATTTATCCGCCATTCCAAAGTAAATTGCTTGAGTGCTACCTTTAAAATTCCATCATTCACCTTTGCAATATATAGCTCATGGGACAAATAGCTTAAAAACTATTGTGGTATTGAATATGTACTTATGCACTTTATCTCTTATTAAGTTGCTTGTTGTGCGATAACCATGCTTACGGGGACGCCATCAACTATTCTTTGTTGAATATCATGTGAGTTGCTATGCATGTCCGTCTTGTCCGAAGTAAGAGAGATCTACCACCTTAATGGTTGGAGCATGCATATTGTTAGAGAAGAACATTGGGCCGCTAACTAAAGCCATGATTCATGGTGGAAGTTTCAGTTTTGGACATATATCCTCAATCTCATATGAGAATAATAATTGTTGCCACATGCTTATGCATTAAAGAGGAGTCCATTATCTGTTGTCCATGTTGTCCCGGTATGGATGTCTAAGTTGAGAATAATCAAAAGCGAGAAATCCAAAATGCGAGCTTTCTCCTTAGACCTTTGTACGGGCGGCATGGAGGTACCCCATTGTGACACTTGGTTAAAACATGTGCATTGCAAAGATCCGGTAGTCCAAGCTAATTAGGACAAGGTGCGGGCACTATTAGTATACTATGCATGAGACTTGCAACTTGTAAGATATAATTTTCATAACTCATATGCTTTATTACTACCGTTGACAAAATTGTTTCATGTTTTCAAAATAAAAGCTCTAGCACAAATATAGCAATCGATGCTTTCCTCTTTGAAGGACCATTCTCTTTTTACTTTTATGTTGAGTCAGTTCACCTATCTCTCTCCACCTCAAGAAGCAAACACTTGTGTGAACTATGCATTGATTCCTACATACTTGCATATTGCATTTGTTATATTACTCTATGTTGACAATTATCCATGAGATATACATGTTACAAGTTGAAAGCAACCGCTGAAACTTAATCTTCCTTTGTGTTGTTTCAATACCTTTACTTTGATTTATTGCTTTATGAGTTAACTCTTATGCAAGACTTATTGATGCTTGTCTTGAAGTACTATTCATGAAAAGTCTTTGCTTTATGATTCACTTGTTTACTCATGTCATTACCATTGTTTTGATCGCTGCATTCATTACATATGTTTACAAATAGTATGATCAAGGTTATGATGGCATGTCACTTCAGAAATTATCTTTGTTATCGTTTTACCCGCTCGGGACGAGCGAGAACTAAGCTTGGGGATGCTTGATACGTCTCCGACGTATCGATAATTTCTTATGTTCCATGCCATATTATTGATGATACCTACATGTTTTATGCACACTTTATGTCATATTCGTGCATTTTACGGAACTAACCTATTAACAAGATGCCGAAGTGCCGATTCTTGTTTTACTGCTGTTTTTGGTTTCGAAATCCTAGTAACGAAATATTCTCGGAATTGGACGAAATCAAGACCCGGGGGCCTATTTTGCCACGAACCTTCCGGAAGACCGAAAGGGATACGAAGTGGGGCGACGAGGCGCCGCCACCATAGGGCCGCGCGGCCAAGGGGGGCCCGCGCCGCCCTATGGTGTGGGCCCCTCGTCGGCCCTCCGACTCCGCCCTTCCGCCTACTTAAAGCCTCCGTCGCGAAACCCCCGAGGCGAAAAACCACGATACGGAAAACCTTCCGGAGACGCCGCCGCCGCCAATCCCATCTCGGGGGATTCCGGAGATCTCCTCCGGCACCTCGCCGGAGAGGGGATTCATCTCCCGGAGGACTCTACACCGCCATGGTCGCCTCCGGAGTGATGAGTGAGTAGTTCACCCCTGGACTATGGGTCCATAGCGGTAGCTAGATGGTTGTCTTCTCCTCATTGTGCTTCATTGTTTGATCTTGTGAGCTGCCTAACATGATCAAGATCATCTATCTGTAATACTCTATGTTGTGTTTGTCGGGATCCGATGGATAGAGAATACCATGTTATGTTAATTATCAAGTTATTACATATGTGTTGTTCATGATCTTGCATGCTCTCCGTTATTAGTAGAGGCTGCGGCCAAGTTTTTGCTCTTAACTCCAAGAGGGAGTATTTATGCTCGATAGTGGGTTCATGCCTGCATTGACACCGGGACGAGTGACGAGAAAGTTCTAAGGTTGTGTTGTGCTTGTTGCCACTAGGGATAAAACATTGGCGCTATGTCCGAGGATGTAGTTGTTGATTACATTACGCACCATACTTAATGCAATTGTCTGTTGCTTTGCAACTTAATACTGGAAGGGGTTCGGACGATAACCTGAAGGTGGACTTTTTAGGCATAGATGCAGTTGGATGGCGGTCTATGTACTTTGTCGTAATGCCCAATTAAATCTCACTATACTTATCATGACATGTATGTGCATTGTTATGCCCTCTCTATTTGTCAATTGCCCGACTGTAATTTGTTCACCCAACATGCTTTTATCTCATGGGAGAGACACCTCTAGTGAACTGTGGACCCCGATCCATTCTTTAATACTGAAATACAAATCTGCTGCAATACTTGTTTTACTGTTTTCTCTGCAAACAATCATCTTCCACACAATACGGTTAATCCTAAAAAGTCCACCTTCAGGTTATCATCTATGCCTAAAAGGTTTTCCGTATCGTGGTTTTTCGCATCAGGGGTTTCGCGACGGAGGCTTTAAGTAGGCGGAAGGGCAGAGTCGGGGGCCAGACGAGGGGGCCACACCATAGGGCGGCGCGGGCCCCCCTGGGCCGCGCCGCCTTGTGGTGTCGCCACCTCGTGGCCCCACTTCGTGTGTTCTTCGGTCTTCCGGAAGCTCCGGTGGAAAAATAGGCCCCTGGGTCTTCGTTTCGTCCAATTCCGAGAATATTTCGTTACTAGGATTTACGAAACCAAAAACAGCGAGAAAATAGGAACCGGCACTTCGGCATCTTGTTAATAGGTTAGTTCCGAGAAAATGCACGAATATGACATAAAGTGTGCATAAAACATGTAGGTATCATCAATAATATGGCACATAACATAAGAAATTATCGATACGTCGGAGACGTATCAAGCATCCCCAAGCTTAGTTACTGCTCGTCCCGAGCGAGTAAAACGATAACAAAGATAATTTCTGAAGTGATATGCCATCATAACCTTGATCATACTATTTGTAAACATATGTAGTGGATGCAGCGATCAAAACAATGGTGATGACATGAGTAAACAGGTGAATCATATAGCAAAGACTTTTCATGAATAGTACTTCAAGACAAGTATTAATAAGTCTTGCATAAGAGTTAACTCATAAAGCAATAAATCAAAGTAAAGGCATTAAAGCAACACAAAGGAAGATTAAGTTTCAGCGGTTGCTTTCAACTTGTAACATGTATATCTCATGGATAATTGTCAACATAGAGTAATATAACAAGTACAATATGCAAGTATGTAGGAATCAATGCACAGTTCACACAAGTGTTTGCTTCTTGAGGTGGAGAGAAATAGGTGAACTGACTCAACATAAAAGTAAAGAGAATGGTCCTTCAAAGAGGAAAGCATCGATTGCTATATTTGTGCTAGAGCTTTTATTTTGAAAACATGAAACAATTTTGTCAACGGTAGTAATAAAGCATATGAGTTATGAAAGTTATATCTTACAAGTTGCAAGTCTCATGCATAGTATACTAATAGTGCCCGCACCTTGTCCTAATTAACTTGGACTACCGGATCTTTGCAATGCACATGTTTTGACCAAGTGTCACAATGGGGTACCTCCATGCCGCTCTGTACAAAGGTCTAAGGAGAAAGCTCGCATTTTGGATTTCTCGCTTTTGATTATTCTCAACTTAGACATCCATACCGGGACAACATGGACAACAGAGAATGGACTCCTCTTTAATGCATAAGCATGTGGCAACAATTATTATTCTCATATGAGATTGAGGATATATGTCCAAACTGAAACTTCCACCATGAATCATGGCTTTAGTTAGCGGCCCAAAGTTCTTCTCTAACAATATGCATGCTCCAACCATGAAGGTGGTAGATCTCTCTTGCTTCGGACAAGACGGACATGCATAGCAACTCACATGATATCCAACAAAGAATATTTGATGGCGTCCCCGAAACATGGTTATCGCTCAACAAGCAACTTAATAAGAGATAAAGTGCATAAGTACATATTCAATACTACAATAGTTTTTAAGCTATTTGTCCCATGAGCTATATATTGCAAAGGTGAATGATGGAATTTTAAAGGTAGCACTCAAGCAATTTACTTTGGAATGGCGGATAAATACCATGTAGTAGGTAGGTATGGTGGACACAAATGGCATAGTGGTTGGCTCAAGTATTTTGGATGCATGAGAAGTATTCCCTCTCGATACAAGGTTTAGGCTAGCAAGGTTATTTGAAACAAACACAAGGATGAACGAGTACAGACAAAACTCACATAAAAGTCATATGGTAAACATTATAAGACTCCATACCGTCTTCCTTGTTGTTCAAAACTCAATACTAGATGTTATCTAGACTCTAGAGAAACCAAATATGCAAACCAAATTAGCAAGCTCTAAGTATTTCTTCATTAATGGGTGCAAAGTATATGATGCAAGAGCTTAAACATGAGCACAACAATTGCCAAGTATCAAATTATCCAAGACATTATAGCAATTTACTACATGTATCATTTTCCAATTCCAACCATATAACAATTTAACGAAGAAACTTCGCCATGAATACTATGAGTAGAGCCTAAGGACATATTTGTCCATATGCTACAGCGGAGCGTGTCTCTCTCCCATAAAGTGAATGCTAGGATCCATTTTATTCAAACAAAACAAAAAAAACAAAAACAAACCGACGCTCCAAGCAAAGTGCATAAGATGTGACGGAATAAAAATATAGTTTCGGGGGAGGAACTCGATAATGTTATCGATGAAGAAGGGGATGCCTTGGGCATCCCCAAGCTTAGACGCTTGAGTCTTCTTAATATATGCAGGGGTGAACCACCGGGGCATCCCCAAGCTTAGAGCTTTCACTCTCCTTGATCATATTGCATCATACTCCTCTCTTGACCCTTGAAAACTTCCTCCACACCAAACTCGAAACAACTCATTAGAGGGTTAGTGCATAATAAAAATTCACATGTTCAGAGGTGACACAATCATTCTTAACACTTCTGGACATTGCATAAAGCTACTTGGACATTAATGGATCAAAGAAATTCATCCAACATAGCAAAAGAGGCAATGCGAAATAAAAGACAGAATCTGTCAAAACAGAACAGTCCGTAAAGATGGATTTTATTAGGCCACCAGACTTGCTCAAACGAAAATGCTCAAATTGAATGAAAGTTGCGTACATATCTCAGGATCATGCTCGTAAATTGGCGTAATTTTCTGAGCTACCTACAGGGAGATAGACCCAGATTCGTGACAGCAAAGAAATGCTGGAACTGCGCGATAATCCAAATCTAGTACTTACTTTTCTATCAAAGACTTTACTTGGCACAACAAAAATCAAAACTAAGATAAGGAGAGGTTTCTACAGTAGTAAACAACTTCCAAGACACAAATATAAAACAAAAATACTGGAGTAAAAACATGGGTTGTCTCCCATAAGCGCTTTTCTTTAACGCCTTTCGGCTAGGCGCAGAAAGTGTAACTCAAGTAACATCGAGAGATGAAGCATCAACATCATAATTTGTTCTAATAATAGAATCATAAGGTACCTTCATTCTCTTTCTAGGGAAGTGTTCCATACCTTTCTTGAGAGGAAATTGATATTTAATATTACCTTCCTTCATATCAATAGTAGCACCAACGGTTCGAAGAAAAGGTCTTCCCAATATAATGGGGCAAGATGCATTGCATTAAATATCCAAGACAACAAAATCAACGGGGACAAGGTTATTGTTAACCATAATATGAACATTATCAACTTTCCCCAAAGGTTTCTTTTTAGCATTATCGGCGAGATTAACATCCAAATAACAATTCTTCAATGGTGGCAAGTCAAGCATATCATAGACTTTTTTAGGCATAACGAAATACTTGCACCAAGATCACATAAGGCATTACAATCAAAATCTTTGACTCTCATTTTAATGATGGGCTCCCAACCATCCTCTAGCTTTCTAGGAATAGAAGTTTCAAGTTTTAGTTTCTCTTCTCTAGCTTTTATGAGAGCATTTGTAATGTGTTTTGTGAAAGGCAAATTTATAGCAGGACTTTTAGCAAGTTTTTGTAAGAACTTTATAACTTCAGAGATATGGCAATCATCAAAATCTAAATCATTACAATCTAAAGCAATGGGATTATCATCCCCAAGGTTGGAAAAAATTTCAGCAGTTTTATCACAAGCGGTTTCAGCGAGTTTTAGCGGTTTCGGGTAATTTTGCGCGCTTTGCACTAGGAGTAGAAGCATTGCCAACACCAATTATTTTACCATTGATAGTAGGAGGTGCAGCAACATATGAGTCATTAGCATTGCTAGTGGTGGTAATAGTCCAAACTTTAGCTACATTTTCTTTTTTAGCTAGTTTTTCATTTTCTTCTCTATCCCACCTAGCACGCAGTTCAGCCATTAATCTTATATTCTCATTAATTCTAACTTGGATGGCATTTGCTGTAGTAACAATTTTATTTTCAATATCCCTATTAGGCATAACTTTCGATTTCAAAAGATCAACATCGGAGGCAAGACTATCAACTCTAGAAACAAGAATATCAATTTTATTGAGCTTTTCCTCAACAGATTTGTTAAAGGCAGTTTGTGTACTAATAAATTCTTTAAGCATGGCTTCAAGTCCAGGGGGTGTGTTCCTATTATTGTTGTAAGAATTCCCATAAGAATTAGCATAACCGTTACCATTATTATAAGGATATGGCCTATAGTTATTACTAGAATTGTTCCGATAAGCATTGTTGTTGAAATTATTATTTTTAATGAAGTCTACATCAACATGTTCTTCTTGGGCAACCAATGAAGCTAATGGAACATTATTAGGATCAACATTAGTCCTATCATTCGCAAGCATAGACATAATAGCATCAACCTTATCATTCAAGGAAGAGGATTCTTCAACAGAATTTACCTTGTTACCTTGTGGAGCTCTTTCCGTGTGCCATTCGGAGTAATTAACCATCATATTATCAAGAAGCTTTGTTGCTTCACCAAGAGTGATGCACATAAAGGTACCTCCAGCAGCTGAATCCAATAAATTTCGCGAAGAAAAATTTAGTCCTGCATAGAAGGTTTGGATGATCATCCAAGTAGTCAGTCCATGGGTTGTGTGGGGACCCGGACTAGCTGTCCGAAATACCCTGTTATGTATACTTTTCACGTTCCCATGATCAGTGTGCCGTGAACACATAACCGAACTGATATCAAATTACACCATCCATTACAAAGCGGAATAAGAAAATTACAACATGGTCACATGACCAATACTTACATAATAGCCTCGAAGGGCCTAACTAAACATCGAGTAGCATCATCACTTCAACGAGCGCGAGTACCCAAGTCATCCGCCATAACCCTACGAGCAAGCGGCCGGGAAGACGTTCCTAGCTCGCATAGACGTCGCCAACTCCTTCTTCATCTGTCGAAGTCCTCCAGGTCTGGCCAAGTAAATAGCCAGGGACAAAGCTGTGAGTACATTTGGAATTGTACTTGCAAACCATCACGAAGGTACTTTGCAAGTGTGCAAGATAACATGTGCTAATCTAAGATGACAAGAGGGAAGATGATGAGGACATCTCTATGATAGATACAACCAATACTCCTACAACCACATCTCAGGTACATTCGTTACTAGGAATCCTTCCTGATATATATGAGAATATGATGCTGCCTAAATCAAATGTATTTATATTATTTAGGAATGGATCTAGCATGGACGCCAAGCATTGGATTAGGAACGTGCATGGAGATGGCAGCAGACCTGCAAGGATTCAGGATGGCGTTGCAAGCGAGGATTTCAGAACATTGAAGCCACCATAGTGAAGCAATGATGATTGGATGAATTATACAAGTTACTCCATCATAAAATTCGTCCAACGAGTTATTTATGGTGCTGCGTCACCTTATTTAATGGGCCAGGCCCATGTATTTTCGGATTAGGTATTTTAGGGGATTTTAAGAGGCCATATAAGTGGAGGAAGGCCCATTTAGGGGTGTTTTTGGCCAACCCTAACTGGTTGGACGAAAATCCCTTGACTTCCCCCATATATATCCCTCTCTAGCCGTCATTAGAACTTGGATTTTGATTAGATTAAAAGTTAGCCAATTGCTGCAACTACGTGTACTTCTTTTGAGGCCAACGCCCAGAACAAGACCGACTATTCAGAATCCCACCATTATCAATCAAGCTTTCATCTATATCCGCAATATTCTGATTGCATCTTTAGTTCTTACTTGTTCTCGATTTCGGGTAGGAATTAAGACCCTTGTTGGTCAGGCTGATCGTGCTCCCGCAAGATCAGTAACTCCCGGAGATTGTCCTAGCGATTGCATTGGCGCACGAGCTTTGCACGTGTAGTCGGATCGTCAAGCACGAACTCCACCAACAAATCGATTTATCCACGTCTCATCGAAAGATCGGCCACCTTTGCCCTATCAAGTGGTATCAGATTTCAGGTTGCTCGGTGAGATTTACAGTTTTTCTAGTGTAGATTTGATTTTACCTATAACCCAGAAAAAAGCCCCACAAAAAGAAGTTAGATTAGTTCATCCTCGCCTAAAACCAGTCTTAGCCTTTTCGCTATCACCACTTTGTTTTTGTTTGGTTGAATTTTCGTTGCATCGTGTGCCTAGTTGCTGGTTTTAGATCTAGTCTTTTAGAGTTTCGAGTTCTACTCATGTATAGTCGCGTCGCTTGGTCTCTGTCTTGGTATCACCTTCCGCCACACTCTATCCATTTGTTTCGCTGCCACCACCATCCACTATCTTCACGCCATCCAAATAATTTTTGTTCTCACCCCACCGCATCATCTTTCTTCAGTTCCATGCTGCCATAGAGTTCGGTCAAAAGAAAACCGCGTAGATCGACTTTGAGCTTTGCTATCTATAAAGCGGAAAGAACACCAATTTTTGGTATCACGTATTGAGGCAAGTCAGATCCGTTCCTACTATTCTATACCAGTCCTTTGTTGGAAAGTTTTGATCGGACTAGAAAAAAAGAAGAAGAAAGAACTGTACGCGATCAGGTTCCATCTTTAGCTGGGTTGTTTCCCTCTTATTTTTTCTTCTTGAAACGGTGCATATTCTATAGTTTATTATACAAGCAAAGAGAAATCTAGTTTTGCTTCGGCTGAACGTAGTTTTGCCTTGTGGAATTTGAGTCTGTTTAGAATATCTGTTGAGAAGTTGTTCCGTTCTAACGAGAGAAAAAAAAGCCGAGTTGAAAAAGAAAAAAAAAGTGAGAAGAAAAAAGCTGAGGAAAAAAAAAGTTGAGAAAAAAAGTGAGAATAAAAAGACCGATTTTGGTCTTTGGACAGATCTGATCGTTTCATATACCTTGTTGCAAGAAACAAAAACATTGACGTGTTTGCTTTGAGTCTATTCCATTGGAGGAAAGAGCAACACGTTACTTTCTTTACCTAGCGAAGTTCTGTAGAGCAAAATTGCACGTGATCTGTTTTTCTGCTCTACCGCTGGATTGCACTTGTACTCCGGTTTTGCGTTTGGTGTCCAGTGCCACTGTCTCTACTGGATGCAATTTTTCCTACTTCATCCACAATCTTTACTCATAATTCGTTTTCAGCGCGTGATTTCATCTGTGTTCTAGGCTCGCGTCTCTAGTATAGTCTAGCCTAAAACCAGCACTTGACAACTTTGAACGAATTTTCAGCTTTACATTGATTATTGTGATGGTAGTTCCACATATTTTGAGCCTACCTACAGCTATACATATTTCTACATCGTGCGGTATACGTGTGCTTGGCAATCGCTTCGCTCAATCTTTGGAGTTACTTGATACTGTTGGTTGCCGATCGCCGCCTCCTGTTTGGTAAGAACTTGTAAGAGCTTTGTATTTTGCTTCTCGAATTGCGCGCGATACCACCATATTTGCGTAGCCTGTAGGCATATACACTTGTGATTTTTGGGTACTAACCATGCCAGGAATTGAGGACCAATCCGCCGACCCGAAGACCATGATGACTACGGAGATGCATGTGCGACCATTTACAGGAGATCATGATCAGGTTATATCCTTACCAGTTTATGAGGGTAGATATGATACAGATGCTTATTTTGATTGGGAGTTTGAGGTTGACAATATTTTTGGATGCCATGATTTTAATGAACATGAGAAAGTAAGAATTGCCACCCAAACTTTTATTGATCTTGCTTCCGTTTGGTGGGACTGGAATTATAAAGAAAATATTGATAATACACCTACTACTTGGGTAGATTTAAAATCTGTTTTGAGACGTAAATTTGTGCCTCTTTCTCATCAACGTGATCTGCTCCGCAAACTTGAACGATTAGAACAAGGTAGTAATACTGTGCATGTTTACTATCAGGAATTTCAATTTTACATGTACCGTTGTGATATAAAGGAATTTGAGGAAAGTACAAGCAACATGTTTTTCAACGGCTTAAACCCTGATATTAAGGTTATGTTTAAGTATATTCCTCATTCTACTATTGGTATATATGTTCGAGCTTGTGCTTTTGAGAAACACATACAGGAGAAAACGTTGGACCATTCCAACTCCTTCAAGTCATGCACCCTACCATCGGTTGTTTCTTCCAACGTTCCACGCATGAATATTGTTGTGCGAGTCGCCCAGCCACAGACTTGTGACACGTCGCTGCGAACATCTTCTACGTTGGAGTCACAAGGTAAAAATAAAGGTACTGATGTTGTCCCTCCACATGAGATTGGTGAATGCAATGTTATCTTAAATATACCATGTGATGAGGTAGAAAATAATTTGGTCACACCCACTATATTAGAGGATTGTGCTGCTAATTTGATGTTATGTGATCAAACAACTCAGATAGATGATGGTTTAAGTGCACCTATTGTTGATTCTAATTCATGCATTGATATGAGTGTACCAACGGAGACTTTTGTTTCCAAGGATGACCATGTGTTAGGAACATGTGTAAATGATATACCAACTATGTTGCGTACACCTACTGTACAAGTTTATTCTTCCATATCTATGAGTGCACAAACTGAAATTCTTGCTCCTGATAAAGCAACTTGTGACTTGAAAATTGACTCTAGTATGGATCATATAAAACTGGTTATGAACAATGAAGTGTTGGCTCAGATTTCTCATGCTAATTCTCTATTTTCTGTTGTGATGGATCCACCTATATCCTTATCCCATGCTAGAAACAAGATTGCTGAATTAAAATGTTTAAACAGTGTTTATGCCCCTGATTTTACTTTTAATTTGGTTGGGTGGTATGAAATAGCGGATATTTTTATGGTGCATAGGATTTGCATCATGTGTGATGATTGTTCTTGTTCTAATAAAACTGAATTTGTGAATATGCTTTGTCATTTTGATATGACCTCCAATCTTGGTATTCATTCTATGCCAAATAACTTGCCACAAAATTGTTTAGTTCAACATGGTGTGGTTAGTAAATTGGAGACCTTACAATTTGGTTTACCAACTTTGGGATGGTTTAATGATGAGCATTATAATTTGAAAGGAGTTAATATGTGCGTCACTTATATCTGCAAACTGAGTTGTGATAAATGTTTAATGGGAACTAATGAGCTTCTATGCTACTACAATATTGGTATATGTACAAAATTAAATGGGAAACATGACAGAGCTGTTAAAACGGATGACATATACATATACCATGCATATACCATGTCTCTTTTGTTAGCATGTTTACAGAATAAACATCGCCGAGGACGGCTTTTCTTTCAAGAAAGGGAGGATGATGAGGACATGATTACCTCCGATTTGAAGGCATATTTTGGTGAAAAAGATGAGACTACGTCGAGGACGACTTCAATTCAAGTAGGGGAGGATGATGAGGACATCTCTATGATAGATACAACCAATACTCCTACAACCACATCTCAGGTACATTCGTTACTAGGAATCCTTCCTATATATATGAGAATATGATGCTGCCTAAATCAAATGTATTTATATTATTTAGGAATGGATCTAGCATGGACGCCAAGCATTGGATTAGGAACGTGCATGGAGATGGCAGCAGACCTGCAAGGATTCAGGATGGCGTTGCAAGCGAGGATTTCAGAACATTGAAGCCACCATAGTGAAGCAATGATGATTGGATGAATTATACAAGTTACTCCATCATAAAATTCGTCCAAAGAGTTATTTATGGTGCTGCGTCACCTTATTTAATGGGCCAGGCCCATGTATTTTCGGATTAGGTATTTTAGGGGATTTTAAGAGGCCATATAAGTGGAGGAAGGCCCATTTAGGGGTGTTTTTGGCCAACCCTAACTGGTTGGACGAAAATCCCTTGACTTCCCCCATATATATCCCTCTCTAGCCGTCATTAGAACTTGGATTTTGATTAGATTAAAAGTTAGCCAATTGCTGCAACTACGTGTACTTCTTTTGAGGCCAACGCCCAGAACAAGACCGACTATTCAGAATCCCACCATTATCAATCAAGCTTTCATCTATATCCGCAATATTCTGATTGCATCTTTAGTTCTTACTTGTTCTCGATTTCAGGTAGGAATTAAGACCCTTGCTGGTCAGGCTGATCGTGCTCCCGCAAGATCGGTAACTCCCGGAGATTGTCCTAGCGATTGCATTGGCGCACGAGCTTTGCACGTGTAGTCGGATCGTCAAGCACGAACTCCACCAACAAATCGATTTATCCACGTCTCATCGAAAGATCGGCCACCTTTGCCCTATCAGAAGAGCCTAATTTCTCTTGTGGAAATAGCATGGGAGAGAGAAGTAGTTTCTCTTGAGGATATAGCATCCCAACATCGCAGTTGAAGGGGACACTAAGAAGTATTAAGACATTTATATGCCTTGTTTGAAGAAGACACTCCATATAGGTCCTATGGCATCTCTATATCTTTATTGAAGAAGATACTTCAAAACAGTTCTACAACATAAAACACTAGGAAGGGGGTAACCCAGTTTTATTTATCCTTCCCGACCATCTCCATATGGTCGACACATCCTTTCCCGTACCCTTCCGGTACTTCAAACAAGTTCTTTCCTTTCCTTTGTCAAACAATTTTGTAAAAACAAAGCTCATCAGGCTAAGCAACAGCCATTTCAACCGTCTATGACCGCGGACGCGGCTATTCGAATAGATTTTACTCTGCAGAGTTTGCACACTTTCCCCACCTCTATCCGGATACCTATCGTGTGGGCATCATCCCCGCATAACAACATATGCCACGACGGATACCCGAACATAGCCTTTCGCCCATTCGACTTAGCAAGAGGTCCTACCCTATGGAGTATGTACCTCCCCGGCACCGTGGCATCTCACCTCCTCTAGAGCGTGGCTCCACCGCCAAGCCAGGAGACCCATAGTGTCTTCCGGACGGGTCAGCCCCGAAGGCCTCCCGTTATACTATTGTCCCAACCATGACAACCCGGATTCGGGGGTAACCGTACCCTTGTATAGTTGTGCGGTGCCTCATGCTAAGAAGAACAAACGTCAAGCTAAGCTCCGTGCCCACGTTGGAGTAGCTGTGGTTGCGCGGGTTAATTGTCACGGGTGAATACTTAGGCGCCAAAGTTTTCATAAACAAGATTCTCTTTCCAACCATCTTTGCCAAGATCCTTTTCTTTCATAAACACACACTTAGGTAAGTCCAACTTACCCAAGGTTTTCCAAAAATTCTTTTCAACAAGGTATTTTTCCAAGGGGTTCCCAACCTATGGTTTCATGTAAGAACTAAGAGACAACGGTGGCATGATGCCAACCATCATACCACTAAGGAGGTGATAAATGAGGTGTCAAGGGGATCATACATACTTAGGATAAGCATGCATAGGGACAACATAAGTAGTATGATTAAACAAGGGTCATGATGTTAATCATCATGCCACTAAGAAGATGCTAATATAGGTGGTCAAGGGGGCATACATGCTTAGGGTAAGCATGCAAGTTGTCAACATAAGAGTTAAA
>NC_061508.1:166697656-166709545 GCF_022539505.1 Lolium rigidum
AGGCCAACGACACTTAATTGCGCATCAAGCAGTGCGACCAAATAATTAGCGCCGATAAATTAATTAACTTGAATCTTGACAAGTTCTCTCGAATGAAAACACAATTTGATTAAGTTGCCTCATAATATATATACAATTAGTGTGCATGCGCGCATGGCATACCTTGCACATATCATTCGTGCATATATTTCAATATATATCTGAACATATTCTTGGGGATAAATATATATATTTCAATCTTTCTCTCTCGATCTATATATATATCGTTGGTGGCCCAAAAACACTCTTATATATACGCATGCACTTTATGCGCAAAGGCGCGGGTGCCTCAAATAATGTGTGTGTGCACTCGATCGATGATCCCTAAACCTTAAACCTAAAACCCTAATCCCTAATCCCTAATTATACCCTAAACGTACACCCTAAACACCCTAAACACTAAACCCTAAACCCTAAACACTACACCCTAAACCCTAAACCCTAACCCTAGACCCTAAACCCTAATTAAACACTAAACCCCAAACCCCAAACCCTAAACCCTAAACCCTAAACCCTAGACCCTAAACCCTAATTAATTAACCTTAACCCTAACCCTAACCCTAACCCTAAAACCCTAGCTAGCTAATCCTAAACCCTAAAACCTAATTAAACCCTATATATATATATATATATATATATATAGGCCAACTGCACTAAAGTGCGCATCAAGCAGGCGACCAACTAATTAGCGCTAATAAATTAATTAACTTGTTGAATCTTGACAAGTTCTCTCGAATGAAAACACATTTGATTAAGTTGCCTCATAATATATATACAATTAGTGTGCATGCGCGCATGGCATACCTTGCACATATCATTCGTGCATATATTTCAATATATATCCGAACATATTCTTGGGGATAAATATATATATTTCAATCTTTCTCTCTCGATCTATATATATATCGTTGGTGGCCAAAAAACACACTTATATATACGCATGCACTTTATGCGCAAAGGCGCGGGTGCCTCTAATAATGTTGTGTGCACTCGATCGATGATCCCTAAACCTTAAACCCTAAAACCCTAATCCCAAATTATACCCTAAACGTACACCCTAAACACTAAACCCTAAACCCTAGACCCTAAACCCTAAACACTACACCCTAAACCCTAAACCCTAACCCTAGACCCTAAACCCTAATTAACCACTAAACCCCAAACCCCAAACCCTAAACCCTAAACCCTAAACCCTAGACCCTAAACCCTAATTAATTAACCTTAACCCTAACCCTAACCCTAAAACCCTAGCTAGCTAATCCTAAACCCTAATTAAACCCTACATATATATATAGGCCAACGACACTAAATTGCGCATCAAGCAGGCGACCAACTAATTAGCGCTAATAAATTAATTAACTTGTTGAATCTTGACAAGTTCTCTCGAATGAAAACACATTTGATTAAGTTGCCTCATAATATATATACAATTAGTGTGCATGCGCGCATGGCATACCTTGCACATATGATCATCGTGCATATATTTCAATATATATCCGAACATATTCTTGGGGATAAATATATATATTTCAATCTTTCTCTCTCGATCTATATATATATCGTAGGTGGCCAAAAAACACACTTATATATACGCATGCACTTTATGCTCAAAGGCGCGGGTGCCTCTAATAATGTGTGTGTGCACTCGATCGATGATCCCTAAACCTTAAACCCTAAAACCCTAATCCCTAATTATACCCTAAACGTACACCCTAAATTAACACCCTAAACACTAAACCCTAAACCCCTAGACCCTAAACCCTAAACACTACACCCTAAACCCTAAACCCTAAACCCTAACCCTAAACCCCAACCCCAAACCCTGCTAAACCCTAAACCCTAGGCCCTAAACCCTAATTAATTAACCTTAACCCTAACCCTAAAACCCTAGCTAGCTAACCCTAAACCCTAAACCCTAATTAAACCCTACATATACATATATATATAGGCCAACGACACTTAATTAATTGCGCCTCAAGCGAGCGACGAACTAATTAGCTAGCGCGCCGATAAATTAATTAACTTGAATCTTGACAAGTTCTCTCGAATGAAAACACATTTGATTAAGTTGCCTCATAATATATATACAATTAGTGTGCATGCGCGCATGGCATACGTACCTTGCACATATCATTTGTGCATATATTTCAATATATATCTGAACATATTTCTTTGGGATAAATATATATATTTCAATCTTTCTCACTCGATCTATATATATATCGTTGGTGGCCAAAAAACACACTTATATATATATTCGCATGCACTTTATGTGCAAAGGCGCGGGTGCCTCTAATAATGTGTGTGTGCACTCGATCGATGATCCCTAAACCTTAAACCCTAAAACCCTAATCCCTAATCCCTAATTATACCCTAAACGTACACCCTAAATTAACACCCTAAACACTAAACCCTAAACCCTAAACCCTAAACACTACACCCTAAACCCTAAACCCTAAACCCTAACCCTAGACCCTAAACCCTAAACACTAAACCCCAAACCCCAAACCCTAAACCCTAAACCCTAAACCCTAGACCCTAAACCCTAATTAATTAACCTTAACCCTAACCCTAACCCTAAAACCCTAGCTAGCTAATCCTAAACCCTAAACCCTAATTAAACCCTACATATATATATATATATATATATATATATATATATATATATAGGACATATTCATACTACACCCGGGTGTAGTTACTCCCACGTGTGTTTCATACAATCTAGGTAGTATCTATCATACCGAAGAGTATATACATGTAGTATGAAGTATATAAGAATATTTTGGTAGTATACATACTACTTTGTAGGTAGTATGTACATTTTTTTACGTATACTATTTATTTACGTATAAATATGCATATATTTCGTATATATAGTGCAAACTATGGGTATATTTAATTTTTTTCCACCAAAGTTGGTATGGAGTATCTTAGATATACTGTACGAACATACTCAAACCAATAAAGTATGTTATATACTTCCGTATGGTAGTATATGAGACGTGGGTGTAGTTACACCCAGGGGTAGGAAGTATTTATCCTATATATATATATATATATATATATATATATATATATATAGGCCAACAACACTTAATTGCGCATCAAGCAAGCGACCAACTAATTAGCGTTGATAAATTAATTAACTTGAATCTTGACAAGTTCTCTCGAATGAAAACACATTTGATTAAGTTGCCTCATAACATATATATAATTAGTGTGCATGAGTGCATGGCATACCTTGCACATATCATTCGTTCATATATTTCAATATATATCTGAACATATTCTTGGGGATAAATATATATAGTTCAATCTCTCTCTCGATCTATATATATATCGTTGGTGGCCAAAAAACACACTTATATATACGCATGCACTTTATGCGCAAAGGAGCGGGTGCCTCTCTAATAATGTGTGTGTGCACTCGATCGATGATCCCTAAATCTTAAACCCTAAAACCCTAATCCCTAATCCCTAATTATACCCTAAACATACACCCCCTAAACACCCTAAACACTAAACCCTAAACCCTAAAGCCCTAAACCCTAAACCCTAAACACTAAACCCTAAACCCTAAACCCTAACCCTAACCCCTAGCTAACCCTAAACCCTAAACCCTACATATATAGGCCAACGACACTTAATTGCGCATCAAGCAGGCGACCAACTAATTAGCGCTGATAAATTAATTAACTTGATTCGTGCATATATTTCAATATATTTTTGAACATATTCTTGGGGATATATATATATATATATATATATTTAAATCTCTCTGTTATCTCGATCTATATATCGTTGGTGGCCAAGAAACACACTTATATATATACGCATGCACTTTATGCGCAAAGGCGCAGGTGCCTCTAATAATGTGTGTGTGCACTCGATCATTGATCCCTAAACCTTAAACCCTAAAACCCTAATCCCTAATCCCTAATTATACCCTAAACGTACACCCTAAACACCCTAAACACTAGACCCTAAACCCTAGACCATAAACCCTAAATGTACACCCTAAACACCCTAAACACTAAACCCTAGACCCTAAACCCTAGACCGTAAACCCTAACCCTAAAACCCTAGCTAGCTAACCCTAAACCCTAAACCCTAATTAAACCCTACACACACACACACACACACACACACACACACACACACACACACATATATATATATATATATATATATATATATATATATATATAGAGAAAAGCTTTTCTATTTTGTGACTCCATGGTGGTTGCAATCATCACTGTTGAGGTTGCTTTGAGATTCAAATTTTTGCTATGGTCCATTCTCTCCAACATATATTTCTCATATTTAGTTGTGGCTTTGAGTTTTTCCTCTTTGGGATGTTTGGGCCATAGCCTGCCAACTTTTTAGGCCTAGGCCTGGTACCTAGTACTGTAGCTCTCTGCCCGATTAAGGATCTATGCAGGGTCGTGTTTCGATCCCATCAAGTGCCGTCGTCGCATGAGGTGCTGCACCATTTCCAGTTTCCCGTTTCCCGTTTCTAAGCTGGTGATACGGATCTACTCCCTCCATTCCAGAATAAAAGACAAAATGAGTTTCACGGTCAAAAAAAATTAGGCATGCAAATTTTCTGAGTTTTCGAGTTTACCCTCCGTAGCGTCGCGGTCCACCTCACCCGCTCCGCTCGCGTCACACTCGCTCCTCCACCCGCTCCGCCAACGGCGTGCTCCACTGCCGCCGCTTGCCCCTTCCCCACCAACGCCGGCACATGGCTCCCCCGAAGAGACGCCCTATCCCAAACCCCCAGCCGCCTCGCTGAATCCTCAGCCGCCTCCTGCCACACCCGATCCGCTAAATCTCTCCAGACGACGGGCGAGACCAGTTTTTCCGGCGGTGTACCAAGATCCGTGCTCAATTTGTCGCCGGTGGGGCTGGATCCGTCGACAACGAAGGGGAAGGTGGCCGGAGGCTCGATTCGTCACCGGTGTAGATGTGTGAGGCTCAAGGCTCCCCTCATGCCGGCCATCGACCCCTCCCCCCCTGGCCGCGGAGCTCCGCCTCCCCGCTGCCGAGGTCCGGAGTTGGACGGCGAAGGACGAGCATGTCGAGGCCAGCACCTTTTCCCCCGCTTGTCCCATGGCTGCCGACCGCAACACTCGCCCCAACGTGGGATGTTGAGGCCGCCCCATCCCCGGCGATCGTGGTGCTTCACCGTTCGGCGGCTGGGACCCTCGATCCGGCGACTGCGGCCGCTACCAGTCACCTGCTCACACGCATCGTAGCTGGGGACTAAAAAGAGTGGTGTCTGGTTCGGCGACCGTCGCGGTTCAGTCAGGTCGCCGCTTACCGCATCTGCGCCAAGATGCGGAAGGGAGCCACCAGGAGGACACCGTCGAGCTCGTCATGGCTGCTGGCTGCTTCCCACAACCTAGGTCAGTCCCATCGTCCTCCGCCTATGCGTCTCCCATCGCTGAACTGCTCAAGAAGTTGCTGCTCGGCCCACGATGGGAATGGTCACAATACAAAGAAACAAATGTCAGTTGGCTGCTAAACATGAAAATTGGTGAAGGATACCAAGTTTGGAAATAGTTCTGTTTTTGTTGATTGGATTTATGAATTTACTATCTTCTTTGCTGCTGCTACCAATTTCTAAGGAGCTGTTTGCATGCGTTGTGTTTACACCTGGAGCCTGAGTATTGCTATTGGATTCCACTGGCGATGTCAGATGATAGAACTCAATTAAACTAAGTATCAAGTTGGATACTTTGAACCATGAAAGCCCATCTGCTATTTTTCAAGTTTCACTCCCATTTTGTTCTCTCTCTCTGGTGTTCAAGTGTGTGTATTAAGTCCATTGAAGTAGTGTGTGGATTCAATCATTTGCAAAAAAATTCTTGACCACCACCAGTGGTGCTTCCTACAATGAACAGTTCCATGTATGATCGTTTATGTTCTCTCTAGATTTTGATTTGGGTAAGTTGTACAAGCACCGTTGTTTATTAAGGCAGGCTCTTTTCAAAAGATTGTGCAAGCACCGTATCTTAATAGGCGCCAAAGCGTCCTCCCTCCTTAAGGCGCCAAGGCGTCGCCTTAAAAACCATGTTGAGCGCCCTTCGGAGAAAACATGAACGACCACGAAAACATGCAAACACCATGGGCACCGTTCTGATTGCTTTGGTTGTTCTTTCTTTGTGCAGCAGAGCCTCTAGTTTGAGGCCTAGCTTGTTCAATTGTTCCACCATTTTGTACCACTTCTCTTGCTTTCCACAATTTTGTTGTTTGTGAAATATAGCAGACATTCCACCACATGAAGGTTCTCTCGTCGCAGCTTTGTTTTCATACCCATGCACTAGACCGTTCTGAGCTAGAACCTTTGATGGAAACGTTTAGAACCGTTTCACCTTTTTCCCACGCACCCTTCCCTGACATGTCTGGCTCTTTCTTTACCTAAGTGCGACGACGCCTTTCGGTGGGAGGCTTGCGATTGTAGATGCTCGCTCTTCCTGTCCTACTTCTTAATGCATTGTCAAAGCTTTTAACTTGCTTGGGGTGAAGATGGAGGCCATTGTCAAAGCTTTAACTTGCTTAGTTTGGTTTTGGTTTTGCTTTTGTTGTGCTTGCAATTCTATGTACCCTCCCTGATTCATTTATGCAGTGCTTGCCTGAAGCACTTGTTCCCCTTCATCTTCTCTTTCCATTTTTTGATTTAGGAACTTTTTGCTTATGTAAAATTGTGTCAGTAAATCTTTTTCTGTCATTACGTTTCATTTTCAGCAATTTGCTTCTCTGAAATTTGTTCTGCACCTCACCTCACGGGCTACAAAAGTAGGCGCATGTTCTGCTTGGCCTGGAAGTGTTTTTGGTTTTTGTTTGTTGATATCAGGGACTAGTACCCAAATTATTTAGCAATAAATTGCTGTCGTGATTGGTGAAACCACATTTGCTTCAGATTTGGGTTTCCCAGTTCAGGTCGTGGGGTGCTGGAGCATACCAATTTTGGGACAGCTCAAGTTGTATGGTTTCTATTTTTTCTGACATCGAAGTACTGATGTTTCCCCTTCTAATAAAATAGATATTCTGGCAATCTGGATCGCTCGCGTTATCACCATGTTCTTCTCGTGGTCTGTAGTAGGAGGAGGGCCTGGAGCTCCTCGTCTCCATTGGTATCCGACCTTGTTTAGGATTTTTTTATTTCTTTGTGAGAGTACCTTTTAGATCCATCGGTTATCTGTTTCCAGATTGTGATTGTGTCAAGTTGTACAAGCACCTTTCTTTGTGAGAGCACCTTTTAGATCCATCGGACATATTTTCTTGTACGTAGAATTGAGATGGTATTCCAATTCATGGCCCCATCCGATCTGGAGGATTAATGAACTAATGTTGTTGGTGCTTGGTGCTATAACCTTCTTTATTTTTTCCTTCTGATTTGCTTCTACCAAGGCTCCCTCCACTTTTTGTTCAGGCACCTTTGTCAAGTAAGGCAGGCACCTTATTGTTCTGCTACTGCTGTTCTTCCCTTATTATTCTGTCGCTGCGGTTTTCGCCAAAGTTATAGTATTGGATGAGTATTTATTTGCCATATGGTTTATGCAGCGCAAATATAAATATTGCATTAAGTTGGATATGTTGTACATGCAGTTAGTTAATGCGAAATCTAAGTTTGTGACATTCAAACATACTGACAGAATGGAAGTTTTGTATCAGTTTACTCTTCACTTTAAAGAGAGCACCCATTAAATATGCGCCGAGCACTGTTCATGCCAATGAACAGGCTCCTTTTGTTTGGGTGGTTGGCTCTTTTTATAAATTGTATACTAATACCTAAGTACTTTAGTTCCCGGATTTTGATTTGGAGAAAAAAAAGTTGATTATACAAGCACCGTTCACGCCATTGAACGCTCTCCTTTTGTTTGGGTGGTTGGCTATTTTATAAATTGTATGCAAATACCTAAGTCCTTTTGTTCCCAGACTTTGATATTAGATGGTTATTGCATTTTCCACTGTTGAATATCAAAAATATTGAAAATTAAACTATAACTTTCTTCCTTCTTATCCAAACTATTGTTCTGTTGGCACACACACCATTCATGAACACATGTTATCCAGTATCATAGCATCGAACCATACGTATAACTTTTGGTAAACCAATCATGAATATACTATAATTTTATCTATGATATGTATAGCTCTTTTTGGTTTGGGTGATTGGAACCTGTCAGTACTTACACACGCACCTTTCATGTACATGTGTGGCTCTTTGCGATAAACTCATTTAAGCTACATCAATTTAATAGAATCAAAATGATTCAATATTGAGAAGATTATGGGTGAGAGTAAGAATAACATAGATAGAATGTTTGAATGAAGATCGATTCTGTATTTAGACAATGAGAAAAATGTATTGCCAAAAAAGATATTTATATGGGGGAAATGCCCGTGTATTCATATGGCACCGTTGATTTGTGTGGGTGGAACCTTTTGGTAGTTCCACACGCACCTTCTATGTCCATGTGTGGCTCTGGTGTAATGCTCTTGTGTACTACTTCAGAGTTCTAGTTGTATGATTTAACTCACACCATGGTATCTGCAACAGTTGGTTTATCAGACCATGTTATTTTGCATCCTTGCAATTTTCTGCCATATATGAGGTGTTCCATCGATTGTTCAGTGGTGATTTTGATATGTGAAGTAGCACAGTTTGTGATTTTGAATAGGCATAGAAAGATTTCGTACGGGTTCTAAAACTCAATGTCTGGTAATGTTTCTGAATTTCATTTTCTTGTCTGAACATATTTTAAAACTCAATGTCTGGTAATGTTCTGAATTTCTTTCACTTGTCTGTGCCTGATGAGTAATGTTTTTTAGGATTCTAACAAGAAATCGAAGAATGGAAGCAGACAAAGAAGGAAAGTATTTGTGGTCATGACTTCCATGTTTATCGCCTAAGGTGAGCTAAATCCTGAATCCAGCGAATTTATTTTTGAAGCTAGCTTGATGGATTTATTCGATTTTGACCAAAGATTAATCCAGACCAATTACCAAACTCTTCTACCAGCAAAGCGTGATTTCAAATTTTCCAGCGTGCCTGGCTACTGGTAGACATGCATGTGATGGCCAGATGAAAGGGAAAAGACCAAAAATTGAGCTGGAACCTATCACTACAGCCTTAGCCTTACAGGCTGATGTCAGGTCAAGGACGACAAAGGCCTAGTAGACCCGTGATCCAGGGGCAGAGGCAAGAAAATTGGTTTGGGTGGCAGATATCTTCTTGTATTTTAGTAGACATGTGGTCTACCTATTTTTAATTTGCAAATACAATATGATTTATAGTTAATACCTGACGGTCTCCATATCCGGCTGTAGCTAACGCCCAAACTACGGACCGAAGAAAGAATCGCTCACGTAATCAGGCACACATAATAGTTTATAAACCGATCTAAATCAGGCAAATCAGGGCATGGGTTTCTTACTTGATCCTAGCCTCGATGGAGCCAGTGCCAGCGTCAATGGAGAAACTCGTCTCTCCCTCCACAACACGGTGACCAAGCATTATTCCAACGATTGGAGGGAAATCATGGTATCAAATATGTGTTGTGGATGGTATGGTAGTTAAACTGCAGTAATCTCGGAACTATTCGATCTCTACGCAGGTGAACAGACCATGGTAACAGGCATGCCGTGGATGTGAACCTGTCAAGAACAAAGAAAAGAAAATAAGAAAGGCAAAACTTTCAGTATGGTAGTTAAACTGCAGTAATCCACGACGTTGATTGCTTCGGCCAAAGTGTTCGATCTATCCTCACTAACGCAAGGAGACCCAGAACTCTCCATGGATTTGTCAACCAAGGTATGAGTAAAAAAGGGAAGGTCAATATAATGCCAATGCAGTAAAGAGTACCATCTCCAAAAATAGGCATAATCAATGTATAGATCTTGCACGGTGGAAGAAAACGAGGCACTAAATGAGAAGTTCCCGTTACGGTTGTGAGAGAGAAGAAGAGGTCCGACACGGGGATGGAACCTAACATAAATTAGCTCGAACCCATCACGTGATTCGAAAAAGGTGGTCACATGTCTCGAAAGAGGTGGTCACATGTCTCGAAAGATGTGAAAAGTTGAATCCTATAGGCTAGAGTAGGCCAGGCTAGGTTGCCAAAATGATACATGTGTAAGAGGAAAGGTGCCGGTCCCCCTTGCTATTTTGGATTATGGGTGTGTAGAAATCAAACAAAGTGGATCCTTTTAGGTAAAAAAGTGCGGATCTCAATGCGAACGAGTGGTTCCGATTACACCCTCCATATTACCGATGTCCGTGGCTTCTCTGTTCTAAATAGTCTAGTAAATTTGATGTGTAATTTTGCTTGTCCAAGTTATGTGTAATTTTGATGGTAAGGCGTATGCAATTTTGCTTGCCCAAGTCATGTGCAATTTTGATTGCCCGAGTCATGTGCAATTTTGCTTGCCCAAGTGTAAAACTCGCACAGAATGAACTGCATGTGATATGGCCTGGATACATGATGATATCAATACAACTCGTTGGGAATTTCCATTAAAAGTGCATGCCTTCGCAGACGCAGTTGGATTTCTTGCTCCCAAATACGGGGACATGCATGCACCATATACATATACCATTAACACAACCGGGCATGTGGAAAACTAACAAGACGACACGAAAAAATACACAGTGTTTGACACTTCTTTTTGCAGGGAGATATCTGGCATTGTTCGACCTTGTTCCTTGAACGGTGTCAAGATATGAACGAATAAACCAACTAGTGGAGAAACGTTCTCCACAGGTTTCATTGGCTTGTGTTTGTAGAAGCAATGTTGTCGGTCAGATCACCAACCGGCACACGGGAGAAGGTGGGTGGCAGGACGAGCCGACGGTGCCGCATGGTGATCGACCGGGCCGAAGTCGACGAGCCACGCGTGGTGGAGTTCTAGCTGCAGCAAGCTGCAACTGCATCCAACTGTCGGCGACGAAAACTATCCAGGTGGCCGCTGCGCTGCTGCAGTAGCGCCACCCACGGAGCCGAGCACGGGGAGCCATATATGGTGAGGAGAGCCCCACGAGCAGCTCGCCCCCCACCACCGAGCCACCATACGCCGCCGCCGAAGCCCACCCTTCCACTGCTTCAGTCACGTGTCGCTCCTATCCTGGCCGGTGTCCCGCTCGTCCAACGGCGTCCTTGTAGCTTCGTTGTAGCAGATGGGGAGGGATATGAGTGAATGCGTGACTCCTGGAGTGCTAGATTATGAGATGGAATGGATGGGTTGTTGAGTGGATGCAAAAATCTGCCTGATATATTCTATGTAGTCATTTTTTGCTCTGCTAGACTAGTTGCTTCAAGCGGGTTGAAATAAGTGTGGAGAATACACTTTCTTTGAAACTGCGGAGTGAGGAGTATGTGTATTGCATATATTGCTGTGGATTCAAAATTTGAGAAGTGTATTGCAAAGTGTATTGCAGCATATGTATTGCAAAGTGTATTGCACGTAACTGAGGAGCATATGTATTGCAAAGTGTATTGCACGTAACTGAGGAGCATATGTATTGCAAAGTGTATTGCACATAATAGTGTGGATTCAAAATTTGAAAAAGTGTGCTCCTGGAGATGGCGTTAGAATGAATCTGTTTGCAAAGTGTGCTCTCAAGTGTACATCTGGTATCATATGCAGTATATCCGACGGCTGCGGGGGTGTGCACAGCTAGCCACCATGGTAGCCCACTATTTTGGATATATATATATATATATATATATATATATATATATATATATATATATATATATATATATATATATATATATATATATATATATATATATATATATATATATATATATATATATATATATATATATATATATA
>NC_061508.1:166709645-166729288 GCF_022539505.1 Lolium rigidum
TTGTGCAGGTTCCACGTTGGCGCCGGAATCTCCGGTGTTGCGCCGCACTACATCCCGCCGCCATCAACCTTCAACGTGCTTCTTGGCTCCTCCTGGTTCGATAAACCTTGGTTTCTTTCCGAGGGAAAACTTGCTCGCTGTGCGCATCATACCTTCCTCTTGGGGTTGCCCAACGAACGTGTGAAATACACGCCATCAAGCTCTTTTCCGGCGCCGTTGCCGGGGAGATCAAGACACGCTGCAAGGGGAGTCTCCACTTCTCAATCTCTTTACTTTGTTTTTGTCTTGCTTTATTTTATTTACTACTTTGTTTGCTGCATTATATCAAAACACAAAAAAATTAGTTGCTAGTTTTACTTTATTTGCTGTCTTGTTTGCTATATCGAAAACACAAAAAAATTAGTTTACTTGCATTTACTTTATCTAGTTTGCTTTATTTACTACTGTTAAAATGGCTAACCCTGAAAATACTAAGTTGTGTGACTTCACTAGCACAAATAATAATGATTTCTTATGCACACCTATTGCTCCACCTGCTACTACAGCAGAATTCTTTGAAATTAAACCTGCTTTACTAAATCTTGTCATGAGAGAGCAATTTTCTGGTGTTAGTTCTGATGATGCTCGCTGCCCATCTCAATAATTTTGTTGAATTGTGTGAAATGCAAAAATATAAAGATGTAGATGGTGACATTATAAAATTAAAATTGTTCCCTTTCTCATTAAGAGGAAGAGCTAAAGATTGGTTGCTATCTCTCGCCTAAGAATAGTATTGATTCCTGGACTAAATGCAAGGATGCTTTTATTGGTAGATATTATCCCCCTACTAAAATTATATCTTTGAGGAGTAGCATAATGAATTTTAAACAATTAGATACTGAACATGTTGCTCAAGCTTGGGAAAGAATGAAATCTCCGGTTAAAAATTGCCCAACCCATGGACTCGACTACTTGGATGATCATCCAAACCTTCTATGCATGACTAAATTTTTCTTCGCGGAATTTATTGGATTCAGCTGCTGGAGGTACCTTTATGTCCATCACTCTTGGTGAAGCAACAAAGCTCCTTGATAATATGATGGTTAATTACTCTGAATGGCACACGGAAAGAGCTCCACAAGGTAAGAAGGTAAATTCGTTGAAGAATCCTCTTCCTTGAATGATAAGGTTGATGCTATTATGTCTATGCTTGCGAATGATAGGACTAATGTTGATCCTAATAATGTTCCATTAGCTTCATTGGTTGCCCAAGAAGAACATGTTGATGTAAACTTCATTAAAAATAATAATTTCAACAACAATGCTTATCGGAACAATTCTAGTAATAACTATAGGCCATATCCTTATAATAATGGTAACGGTTATGCTAATTCTTATGGGAATTCTTACAACAATAATAGGAATACACCCCTTGGACTTGAGGCCATGCTTAAAGAATTTATTAGTACACAAACTGCCTTTAACAAATCTGTTGAGGAAAAGCTCAATAAAATTGATATTCTTGTTTCTAGAGTTGATAGTCTTGCCTCCGATGTTGATCTTTTGAAATCGAAAGTTATGCCTAATAGGGATATTGAAAATAAAATTGTTACTACAGCAAATGCCATCCAAGTTAGAATTAATGAGAATATAAGATTAATGGCTGAACTGCGTGCTAGGTGGGATAGAGAAGAAAATGAAAAACTAGCTAAAAAGGAAAATGTAGCTAAAGTTTGGACTATTACCACCACTAGCAATGCTAATGATTCATATGTTGCTGCACCTCCTACTATCCATGATAAAATAATTGGTGTTGGCAATGCTTCTACTCCTAGTGCAAAGCGCGCAAAATTACCCGAAACTCGCTAAAACTGCTGAAACCGCTTGTGATAAAACTGCTGAAATTTTTTCCAACCTTGGGGATGATAATCCCATTGCTTTAGATTGTAATGATTTAGATTTTGATGATTGCCACATCTCTGAAGTTATAAAGTTCTTGCAAAAACTTGCTAAGAGTCCCAATGCTAGCGCTATAAATTTGGCTTTCACAAAACATATTACAAATGCTCTCATAAAAGCTAGAGAAGAGAAACTAAAACTTGAAACTTCTATTCCTAGAAAGCTAGAGGATGGTTGGGAGCCCATCATTAAAATGAGAATCAAAGATTTTGATTGTAATGCTTTATGTGATCTTGGTGCAAGTATTTCTGTTATGCCTAAAAAAGTCTATGATATGCTTGACTTGCCACCATTGAAAAATTGTTATTTGGATGTTAATCTCGCTGATAATGCTAAAAAGAAACCTTTGGGGAAAGTTGATAATGTTCATATTATGGTTAACAATAACCTTGTCCCCGTTGATTTTGTTGTCTTGGATATTGAATGCAATGCATCTTGCCCCATTATATTGGGAAGACCTTTTCTTCGAACCGTTGGTGCTACTATTGATATGAAGGAAGGTAATATTAAATATCAATTTCCTCTCAAGAAAGGTATGGAACACTTCCCTAGAAAGAGAATGAAGGTACCTTATGATTCTATTATTAGAACAAATTATGATGTTGATGCTTCATCTCTTGATGTTACTTGAGTTACACTTTCTGCGCCTAGCTGAAAGGCGTTAAAGAAAAGCGCTTATGGGAGACAACCCATGTTTTTACCTACAGTACTTTGTTTTTATTTTGTGTCTTGGAAGTTGTTTACTACTGTAGCAACCTCTCCTTATCTTAGTTTTATGTTTTGTTGTACCAAGTAAAGTCTTTGATAGAAAAGTAAGTACTAGATTTGGATTACTGCGCAGAAACAGATTTCTTTGCTGTCACGAATCTGGGTCTAATTCTCTGTAGGTAGCTCAGAAAATTACGCCAATTTACGAGCATGATCCTCAGATATGTACGCAACTTTCATTCAATTTGAGCATTTTCGTTTGAGCAAGTCTGGTGGCCTAATAAAATCCATCTTTACGGACTGTTCTGTTTTGACAGATTCTGCCTTTTATTTCGCATTGCCTCTTTTGCTATGTTGGATGAATTTCTTTGATCCATTAATGTCCAGTAGCTTTATGCAATGTCCAGAAGTGTTAAGAATGATTGTGTCACCTCTGAACATGTGAATTTTTATTATGCACTAACCCTCTAATGAGTTGTTTCGAGTTTGGTGTGGAGGAAGTTTTCAAGGATCAAGAGAGGAGTATGATGCAATATGATTAAGGAGAGTGAAAGCTCTAAGCTTGGGGATGCCCCGGTGGTTCACCCCTGCATATATTAAGAAGACTCAAGCGTCTAAGCTTGGGGATGCCCAAGGCATCCCCTTCTTCATCGACAACATTATCGGGTTCCTCCCCCGAAACTATATTTTTATTCGGCCACATCTTATGCACTTTGCTTGGAGCGTCGGTTTGTTTTTGTTTTTTGTTTTGTTTGAATAAAATGGATCCTAGCATTCACTTTATGGGAGAGAGACACGCTCCGCTGTTGCATATGGACAAATATGTCCTTAGGTTCTACTCATAGTATTCATGGCGAAGTTTCTCCTTCGTTAAATTGTTATATGGTTGGAATTGGAAAATGCTACATGTAGTAACTCTAAAATGTCTTGGATAATTTGATACTTGGCAATTGTTGTGCTCATGTTTAAGCTCTTGCATCATATACTTTGCACCCATTAATGAAGAAATACTTAGAGCTTGCTAATTTGGTTTGCATATTTGGTTTCTCTAGAGTCTAGATAACATCTAGTATTGAGTTTTGAACAACAAGGAAGACGGTATGGAGTCTTATAATGTTTACCATATGTCTTTTATGTGAGTTTTGCTGTACCGTTCATCCTTGTGTTTGTTTCAAATAACCTTGCTAGCCTAAACCTTGTATCGAGAGGGAATACTTCTCATGCATCCAAAATACTTGAGCCAACCACTACGCCATTTGTGTCCACCATACCTACCTACTACATGGTATTTACCCGCCATTCCAAAGTAAATTGCTTGAGTGCTACCTTTAAAATTCCATCATTCACCTTTGCAATATATAGCTCATGGGACAAATAGCTTAAAAACTATTGTAGTATTGAATATGTACTTATGCACTTTATCTCTTATTAAGTTGCTTGTTGAGCGATAACCATGTTTCTGGGGACGCCATCAAATATTCTTTGTTGGATATCATGTGAGTTGCTATGCATGTCCGTCTTGTCTGAAGCAAGAGAGATCTACCACCTTCATGGTTGGAGCATGCATATTGTTAGAGAAGAACTTTGGGCCGCTAACTAAAGCCATGATTCATGGTGGAAGTTTCAGTTTGGACACATATCCTCAATCTCATATGAGAATAATAATTGTTGCCACATGCTTATGCATAAAAGAGGAGTCCATTATCTCGTTGTCCATGTTGTCCCGGTATGGATGTCTAAGTTGAGAATAATCAAAAGCGAGAAATCCAAAATGCGAGCTTTCTCCTTAGACCTTTGTACGGGCGGCATGGAGGTACCCCATTGTGACACTTGGTCAAAACATGTGCATTGCAAAGATCCGGTAGTCCAAGTTAATTAGGACAAGGTGCGGGCACTATTAGTATACTATGCATGAGACTTGCAACTTGTAAGATATAACTTTCATAACTCATATGCTTTATTACTACCGTTGACAAAATTGTTTCATGTTTTCAAAATAAAAGCTCTAGCACAAATATAGCAATCGATGCTTTCCTCTTTGAAGGACCATTCTCTTTATTTTTATGTTGAGTCAGTTCACCTATCTCTCTCCACCTCAAGAAGCAAACACTTGTGTGAACCGTGCATTGATTCCTACATACTTGCATATTGTACTTGTTATATTACTCTATGTTGACTATTATCCATGAGATATACATGTTACAAGTTGAAAGCAACCGCTGAAACTTAATCTTCCTTTGTGTTGCTTCAATACCTTTACTTTGATTTATTGGTTTATGAGTTAACTCTTATGCAAGACTTATTAATACTTGTCTTGAAGTACTATTCATGAAAAGTCTTTGCTTTATGATTCACTTGTTTACTCATGTCATTACCATTGTTTTGATCGCTGCATCCACTACATATGTTTACAAATAGTATGATCAAGGTTATGATGGCATATCACTTCAGAAATTATCTTTGTTATCGTTTTACTCGCTCGGGACGAGCGGAACTAAGCTTGGGGATGCTTGATACGTCTCCGACGTATCGATAATTTCTTATGTTCTATGCCATATTATTGATGATACCTACATGTTTTATGCACACTTTATGTCATATTTGTGCATTTTACGGAACTAACCTATTAACAAGATGCCGAAGTGCCGATTCTTTGTTTTACGCTGTTTTTGGTTTCGGAAATCCTAGTAACGAAATATTCTCGGAATTGGACGAAATCAAAGCCCGGGGGCCTATTTTTCCACGAAGCTTCCGGAAGTCCGAAGACGAGACGAAGAGGGGCCACGGGGTGGCCAAACCCTAGGGCGACGCGGCCCCCCTTGGCCGCGTGGCCCCGTGGTGTGGGCCCCCGTGCCGCCTCTTGACTTGCCCTTCCGCCTACTTAAAGCCTCCGTGACGAAACCCCCGCATCCGAGAGCCACGATACGGAAAACCTTACCGAGACGCCGTCGCCGCCGATCCCATCTCGGGGGATCCGAGAGATCGCCTCCGGCACCCTGCCGGAGAGGGGAATCATCTCCCGGAGGACTCTACGCCGCCATGGTCGCCTCCGGTGTGATGTGTGAGTAGTCTACCCCTGGACTATGGGTCCATAGCAGTAGCTAGATGGTTGTCTTCTCCTCATTGTGCTTCATTGTCGGATCTTGTGAGCTGCCTAACATGATCAAGATCATCTATCTGTAATTCTATATGTTGTGTTTGTCGAGATCCGATGGATAGAGAATACTATGTCATGTTAATTATCAAGTTATTATACATGTGTTGTTTATGATCTTGCATGCTCTCCGTTTCTAGTAGAGGCTCGGCCAAGTTTTTTACTTTTAACTCCAAGAGGGAGTACTTATGCTCGATAGTGGGTTCATGCTCGCATTGACACTCGGGACGGTGACGAAAGTTCTAAGGTTGTGTTGTGCTCGTTGCCACTAGGGATAAAACATTGATGCTATGTTCGAGGATGTAGTTATTGATTACATTACGCACCATACTTAATGCAATTGTCCGTTGCTTTGCAACTTAATACTGGGAGGGGTTCGGATGATAACGTGAAGGTGGACTTTTTAGGCATAGATGCAGTTGGATGGCGGTCTATGTACTTTGTCGTAATGCCCAATTAAATCTCACTATACTTATCATGTCATGTATGTGCATTGTTATGCCCTCTCTATTTGTCAATTGCCCGACTGTAATTTGTTCACCCAACATGCTTTTATCTTATGGGAGAGACACCTCTAGTGAACTGTGGACCCCGGTCCATTCTTTAATACTGAAATACAAATCTGTTGCAATACTTGTTTTTACTATTTTCTCTGCAAACAATCATCTTCCACACAATACGGTTAATCCTTTGTTACAGCAAGCCGGTGAGATTGACAACCTCACTGTTTCGTTGGGGCAAAGTACTTTGGTTGTGTTGTGCGGGTTCCACGTTGGCGCCGGAATCTCCGGTGTTGCGCCGCACTACATCCCGCCGCCATCAACCTTCAACGTGCTTCTTGGCTCCTCCTGGTTCGATAAACCTTGGTTTCTTTCTGAGGGAAAACTTGCTGCTGTGCGCATCATACCTTCCTCTTGGGGTTGCCCAACGAACGTGTGAAATACACGCCATCACTTCCCTTACTACCAAAACTGCAATAATGGTACTTAGTAAGGTACTTACCATAGAAATGGCCGTGATGGTTTATTTCCCTAAGAATGGATTAGACTCATTTAGTCCATCCAATCATGGTTTATAGTTGATACCTATAACTATTTTGGGTTATTTAGGTTCCATGAAAGGAATCATTCTATTAGTATTTAGTTTTGATATGGTCAATCTTCTTCATTCTTTGGCCATCTTGGGCTTTATTGGTCTACGGTATTTCCTTCGTCCAACTTCATTAAACTTAGCTACTTGAGCTTCCGTACTTCTGAGTAAATATTACTCACTTTCTCAAGTTATAGTCCACTTTTTACTTCCTCGAGGTATAAACCTCGGCTTCTGGTCTGACATCCTTCTGAAAGTAGTGTTCGATAATCTTATGAAAATAAGATCGAACTTCCTCTTGGTTCAGACCTTCTGCTTCTATCTTGCTCAAAATATTGAGTTATTGTACATCCAACTCAATCTTTACTCTACCCCTTAGAGTTTTCTTATGGTCTTCAACTCCTTTTCTTCCAACCATTGGACTTATGGTTAGAATATTGGTCTGGGTCTAGCTTATGGTTTGTACTTCTTCTAAGGTCTCGCGAAGAATGTTTGTGGTGTATCCACTCAATTTGTGGACATCCAAGGTTAATCCTTCGACTAAATGATTATAGGTCATTGTTATTTGGTTGACAAAATTTTATTTGTTCACAACTTCTTGTTACAATTAATTAAATGGTGGACTACTTGACACCAATTGTGGCTATTTGTTATCTAAAAGTGTACTCTATTATAGGTTTTGACCAATTGGTCGGGACATCTTCTACTTTATCTCGCAGTATTGATCCTATACCAATTGTGGTCTTCTGATACCAACTGTGGTCTTCTTATATCTGTTATGGTTTCATAGGTCATCTTCCTTCCTTCAGGGTTTATTTTGCAAGAAAACCACTATGAATATAGTATCCAAAGTGACCTCCCATGCATTCCTGTTTCCATAATGACTATGGTTCTACTTCTACTTCTCCATAATCACCATATTTCTCACCCTCATGCTTCTCCTGTACTAAAGTACTCCTCTGTTGAAGTAAAGCATGAGTTTTGGTTTAGTACTTCCTTCAGGGTATTGTGGTTACTTCCCACAACTTTGCTTCCATTTACTGATGAACCTTCATCTTGTCTTCAAAATATTCAGAGTTCGTCACTTCCTCACATGAATACCATTACCCTCTAGATCTTTAACATAAAGTAGGAACTTGATATTGCAACATGCATTTGCATATCAAAGTCAAACCTCATGTATGGATCTAGTCAATCAATGAAAATCCAATAGAAATCCAAGAAAATTCAGCTTTGTGTTTATAATACACATCATCATAAGCCTGAATAAAATAGTCGAGTAAGACATCTCTAAACATCAGGCTCTGATGTGTAGTATATAACACCACATAATATAGGTTTCTATCGTGATACTTAGCATGAATATGTGGATTTCTACTATTTGTCTCAACATTTATCTTAATTGCACATTTGCAATGAAATAAACTTGAAACAAAGTGGTCTAGGATAGCTAAGGTTAACCTCGTTTTTCTTTGGAAGTACTAGTTTAGCTTCCCTTTTCGTGGAGGGATACCTCACATGATATCTTTAAGTTCCAACATTGTTACTCTAAACACATAACTATTGGAATATAGCTCATATACTTCCATGTGTTCTTACCGTGTAACTAGGGTTCTAATGTACTTGACACAGTTCCCATGGTTTTGGAACACAAATCTTGCTCTGTTGTTGAAGACCTGATTTCTTATTGTACTCCTCTTAATTATTTATGATTTTCCAGTCCATCACATAACGATTCTCAGGTGAATCATATATGATTAACAACTCTACCATGTAAGTAAGCATATTTATTCATATCTCTCTTCCTTACCTCCCATGATTGACTCATCATGGTCTATACCACTTCATCTAACTTATATTTTATCACTTACTATCAAATGTTTCACAAGTTTGGACAGATTTTTCTTACCCATTACTTGTCTGGGTATACACCTTCTAGTAAGATATCTTACTTATCTTCATCACTTGATATTACTTCTATTACAGGTCTAGATAATCCTTTCTTTCTCTAACTGGTGTTGGTACACAACTTCCAATAGGATATCTTCCTTATGGTTGTATCCTCTCTTTGGACTACCATGTATTGTATACCAACTGTGATCTACTCATCTTTGGTTTTAAGGACTTAATGATGTGCTACATACTTGGGATTAGCTAACTAACTTCACTTAGGAAGGATAGGTAAGAAGGGTTGACTCAAGTGTGTCCGGATTATTCTCAAGTGAATATCCATCTCAAGTCATAAGAATATTTGGTTTAGCATAGTTGACTTAGCTAATACCACTATCTATAGACACTACCAATCCTATAGGTCTCCTTTAAAGGGTTTTAATCCTAGGGTCAAAGCATTTGCTCTGATACCAACTGTGGTGACCCGACATACCACTGCATGGTGTAGTATGCAAGTCTGATATAACACCAATGAAACACCGTTCCACTAGTATTATATCGCTCGAGTGGTACAACGAAACATATGCGGGTCCAAGGCATGTCTATAGAATTACAACATTGACTCTGTTACATAAGATCATCACAGCCTCCTACTTTACATTGAGGTAAAACTGCAAATAACTCCAGAAGAACGACTCGTAGTCTAGTCTTATCACGAACTCTATTTGTAGAGTATTTAACTAGCTATAGAGGCTAAAAATAGATTCTAGCTAAGTAGGAGCTAGGTTTAGGAAGCTAGTTCCCTTCTATGGCTAAACTAGGTTTTCTTCTTGTTGGATGTGATAATCGACTCCTCCGACGAGGTCCTGTCTCTTGAAGTTGTTGTTGACTCCTCGGCCTTCGAGTTGCACTCGTAGATCCTCCTTCGATGCCTCCATATCTAAGCGGGGATTTAAGAGTGGGATGAGTACGAGCGTACTCAACAAGTTCATTATAGGAAAGAGGTGTTTAATGCACTAGCTACCGCATTAGACCAGAAAGTCTAATACCAATGCAGGTTTTCATAATCATTTCTTCAAGAGGTTGCTTTTATTCAGAAGAACTATGTCCGTCAGCCTTCACCGGTTTACTAGAACTTCATGGAGTTCCTTTCCGGGAGCGTTCGCAGTTCCAAATCCCGGAACAGGGAGTGACAGGTCACGATTCATTACACTCTGCAGAGGTGTGTTGCTTTACCCATAAGAGATCTTAACCTTGGTGCCAACCGAATCTAGTTCTCGTCCACACTTCCTTTGGTGTGAGGCTCGGTATAAGGTCATAGCCAATCATATTCCTCCGCTACCTCATACACCCACCCTTTGTTGCATGCCCCGACCCTGAGTCCTCGCCGGTCCTCTTACACCAATTAAGCATGGACCCCGACCACGACGACAGTCTGGGATCGAACCAAACTCCTTCGCCGGTAGATGCAACCCCTCATAGACCGCAATACCGTGGGGACTTTGCTGGGACCCCCACCCTACAACCTGATCCTCGGGCGACAAGTGTAACTACGGTCTCTACCGTGGGGACTTAAGGCTTCCCCAGCCTACCGCTTGCCCCCTTGGAATACAAGTGTTCCACTGTAAAGCGCGTCCGTTGATGTACAAGAGGTGGAAATACGATTGACTATTCCGTCCCACTCCATATCTTATGGTTAACACGGGTATTACGGCACAAGAATCACTGGACGACATTTGTTGTTTAATCCTAGATGGATATAAACCCTTGCAATGGAACCTCCACCATATCAACACAATCCATGGTTCCATTGCCCAACACTTAGTCATATTCATAGTTATGAAAATAGTGGTTTTGGTTTTTATGCAATATTGATAAACATAGTACTTTGCAAGTAATTTGGTAAAAATACTCAAATGACATGAGCAAGCGATGAACTTGCCTTTCTTGGCTGCAAGATTATGCAGACAAGGTCTTCGATACGCAATAACTCCAAATTCTGAAATGGCATCATCGTCTGGTAAGGACGATGTTTAAAAGATTGGCAAGGATGCAATAATGCATAAGTATGAGATGCAAGCGCTCTAAACGTGACCTAACCCCGATGATTTAGGATTAGTGAGTGGTAATGATTAGTTCAGGGTGTGTTGTACTTTTAGAGTGGTTCACAAACAAGGTTCTTTATTAAGGTTTGATTACTTGGGATTATAAACAAGTTATATAGTAAAGCATAGTAATCAATGTAGCACACAAGGAATTATAATTGGCATAATGTTAATAAGTGAAGACAATTGTTGGTTTAGGTACTATATGATATGGTTAATGATTACTTATCATATACTTCAAAAGAATAACTTTTGAAGAACATGTTCTTTAATAAAGAACAAGTATGATAATTAGGTTTGTGGGGTTCTATGGTTTTCTATGGTTCTAATTGGTTCCTGGAGTAAGTATTAGATGGATCACAACCTAGTTGGATTCATCAACACCAAGGGCTTGTAAGGTTGAGTTAAGCCTAGGCATCCTAAGCAATTATTCATACAAGATTGCTATCAAGAATGGTTCATCTTGTTGGTGATAGCTAGCTAGGATCTATAGGTCCTTATAAGCAGGGTTGATGATGATTCTTTATTTACTTTAAAAGAATAATTTTTGAAGAACATATTACTTAGGTAAGAAGAAGTATTACAATTAAGGTTGAGGTTGTCTTGGATTAGCTATGGGGTCTCTAAGTAGAGAATGGTTGGTTCCTAAATAGGATAGTTCATAAGTATCTCACACTGGTAGGTTTGAGTGGAGTATGGTATGTAAGGTAAATATTAGTCATGGTTACTATTAGGGTTCATCACAATGGTGTGATGCTAAGTAAGGATGATTAAAGGTTGGTGTCTCAGAAGATAGGAACTAGAGTTGGTTTTATTTGATCATCTAGGTATGAACACATGTAATACCAATGTATTATAGATGGGTCTCTATTATCTTATGAAGACATGGCAATTGTTTAGTTGCTACTATGGATCTATGAATGCAAGGTAAGTGTCATGATCATCTGTTCTAACCTAGTGGTTAGGGTTAGAAGCAATTTAGGGTTCATATGAATTAATGGAGCTAGGGTTCCTAATGGTGTTAGGGTTTTAGGATTCACATGAAATGATAAGGTTGTATTATTATTCCATAAGGAATTAGGGTTTCCTAATTACCATATAGTTCTATGGTTAATAACTTCATTATAAAGTTGAATTAGTAATAACTTTGAAATAAAATAATATTGGTATTTGATATTTTATTATATTTAGAGAATTAATAATTAAGGTAATTATTAATCAGGATTTAAATCCCTCTAATAATGATTTAACAAAATAACAAATAAAGAAAATTAGTTTTAATGTTTTCTTTATTTATTTACTGGTTTTTATCTAATTTGGACACTTTTCTTAATTACTGAATTTTATTTGCATTTTGAATAAAAGAAAAGACTTAATTATTAAGTTTAAAACAATTAAATTTTTTATTAAAAATAAAAATTTCAAATTATATTTTTATTGGATAGAGTTTTCTTTTCTAAGAATTTTAATATCTCATTTATATTTTTCTGACTTAAATTGAATTTTCTAGATTTATGTAAAGTTGCAACAATTTATGAATTTGAAATTAAAACAGGAAACCACTAGATGCACCCGGGCTAGACTACCTCCAGGGGTTGACTGGTGGGCCAGTCGCCACGTTGGCTGCCACCGTGGCGGTGATGTGGCAACCCAGGCCTTCACCGGCGGGTAGTGGCGATGGTCGCCGGCGGTACGGTGCTTCCCCGGGCAAATTAACTACACCACAAGACTAAGCGCGTCGAGGCGAAGCTATTGGTACCCGCCCCGCTCCTAAGTGGTCGCCGGAGCTCGGTCGTTGGCGAGGCCGAACGGCGACGGACATGGGCACACGCGGCTAGGAGGCTATGGGTGATGGTTTGATGCAATAAGGGGCTCAGTAGGTGCGTGGGCTCACCGTGAGCACGACGGGCATGTCAGCGAGGTCGATGGAGGACGGAGAAGACGCGGTGGTCGCCATTTTCCTCGCGGTACTGTGGAAGGGAACGGCCAAATTCTCTCTTCTCCGAGCTTCCCGTGACCTGCGACTTCACCAGATGAACAAGGACACCGAGGCGCTCCTCCTGAGTTCAACGGTGGGCTCTGGGGTGGTCGGAATCGTCGGGGCGGGATGGTTGCCGGCGAGCTAGGGTTTCGGTATGGCAGCGAGGAAGAAGAAAAGTGGGCGCTAGGGTTTGCTCTCCCGTATTTATACGGTCTTCGATGGTCGTCGATGGACGCGGAAGTCCACATCGGCGGCCGGGACGTGGAGCTCTGTCGGCGTCGAGCTGTCGAGCATACCCGCGCCGAAGAAGACGGAGATGAAGACGAGTTCGTCGTCTTCGCTCTTATCCGAGCGAATCGGTAAGTGGGCTGTCTGGACTGCGACTTGGGCCGTGGTGCTGGGCTGCTCTGTAGGCTGCTTCTGGGCTGTGGTGGCCCGATAGGTATGCCCCTCCTCTTTCTTATTTTCTTTTCTTTTATTTCCTGTTTTCTTTTCCTATTTTGTATTATGTTTTAAATCCAGTTCAAATTATTTTATTCCCTGCAGGTAATATATACTTTGAACATTTTATGACTAAATAAAGGGCCATTGTATTTCTGAGTTATTCTGGAATAACCATTTAACATAAGTGAGCTTTATTTTAAATTTTGATTAAGCATGATTTTATGCACTATTTTAATTTCGTTTTTCTTGTGTATCAATTTTATTTTGAATGATTATGGGTGATGCTTTCAACCCAAAGTATTTCAGAGATTGTTCTTAGGGCTTGGTTTCTATTTGAGGAACTGGTCACTTACACATGATTTTTTGTGAGTACCAATCTATTAGGGTTTATAGTTTCTATTATAACCCCCTTGTTAGGGTTAATACTATAATTTATTTTTGAAAGTATCTAAGTAAGTATTGTTTCCATTATGGTTGATCTTGGTTACAAGAATAAGTGATTGATCCCCACACATGGTTTTAATTATAGGATTTAGCACTAGTTGTCTCTTATGTTTAATAATTGAAGCATAGGATTTAATTAATGAACAATTAGTGTTCTAACTATATTCTCCCAATGTCACATGGTTTGAATCTCAAATATGGCTTAGGTTTTAGTTGTGATCACCCAAATGATACACAAACTAGGGTTGAGATATAATACTAGGTTGTAGGAATGAGATGGCACCATATTGTATTTGGTAGAGTTTAGTCTCCCCTAACCAAGATAAGGTGGTGAATTACTTAACATTTTATATTCTCCTCTAGTTACTAAGATCTTGAGAATTGGTTTTATCTTATACCAATAGATTTCTATTATATCCTTAACTTATTGTTGAAGTAACTAAAGTAACTATATTTCTTTTTTATAGTTAACTTTGGTTAAAATGATGAATGGTTTCTCACCATATTAAGTATAGAGTTTGACTCTAAGGTTTTCTTATGTTCTTTAATTGAGGAATAAGTGGAATATAAATGTGGTAGGATTCTACTTATGATCACCAAGTGATTCACAAGTTAAGGTTGGGATATAAGCCTAGGTTTGCTTACTAGTTACCTCCCTATGATTTCATGTGGTGAATGATATCTACTTATACCTTTAGGGTTTAACTTATCCTCACATACCTCAAGAGCATGATCATGGATTAGGCATGATCAACTTGTTCTTAATATCTTTACCTCAAGTTCTTAGGGTTTATGATCATTACTCAATTTATAATGATCAAGGTTTGGCTTCCTAAGGTATCTCTCATTAAATGAGGTTCTCACTTCCAAGATCAAGTGTTGTCTTGATCAACTAAATATAGACTTTCTTATATAGTTTCTTAATGGACATAGTTATGGTTATTTCAATAATTTATATCCCAGGAGATTACTTGAGATAATTTCTTAGGGTTCTACTCAAGGAATGATGATTTATTCATCTAGTTATATGGATAGTTCTCTCCCTTCAATTTCAAGTGTTGTCTCAACTATCTTGAGTATAACACCATAGGCTGAGCTCTCTCATTTAAGAATAGTTATTCTAGATTTATGGTGTACTCTGATTATTTCCTTAGGTATCTAGGCTAGGGATTCAATTGTCTAGCTTAGTTGGATTAGTCTGATCAACTCAGGGATATGGTTTTATTCCATCTGATATTTGGTTATGTCACCACTCTAAGATGAAATGGTTTATCTCCTAATACTTTGGTTCAATGGTTGTCCTTTATTCATTAATAGGTAAAGCTAGAATTGATATGAATGGGCTATCTCATTTGGGAAGGACTTCAATGATAACCTAAGGTTAGGCTCCATAGAGGTTGATGTGATCATCCATATCTAGGTTTCTTTTAAAGATGATTATTTGAATCCAGGGATGCATATCCAAGGTTTAGCTCCAAGTTTGTCATTGCTTCTCTAGTAAATAATATAGAACTCTCACTTCTCTAGATTTGATGTATATTAATATGGAGTAGAGAAGAATATATATTTCTAGAGTTGATCTCCTTGTCATGTTTCCAAGAATGAAGTAAAATGAATACCAGGAGGTTCATGGTAGGATTAAGGGATTAGTTTAAGACATGGAGAAGATGAGTGAAGAATAGTTTCTCCAATTATTGTTACTTGATTTCCAATTAAATGGATGTTCATATGTTATGGCAAGGAATATCATGTTCTGATCTTTAATAAGATCAAGTAGTTGATCCTTGATTAATAAGTTCTTGTGTTGATTATAATTCCATTTGATCTAACCCCCTTAGATCAAATTATCTCTACCAAAAACAAGGTTTTATCAAAGGTCACATTGAGGTTTATAGCACTTGACTTGATGAGCTACATCAGTTCCACCAAGGTCAAGTGAAACTTCAGTTACTGTGACTGTTTTACTTTAAAGCGCGAAAATTCCCCGGATTTTCTATGCATGAATGCAATGCACACATCTGTTTCCTCTATTTTTGTAACCCCAAATACTGGGATATTACAGTGGGCGCCTCGTGCACTACAAGAAAAGTTCTGATAGACAACGTCTCAAAATCGTCCGCTAAGGGGTATTTTTCGTCGCCTATGGGCCTAACCCGACGATATGGGTTCTGTTGTCGAAACTGCGTCAGGCAAAGTCCTACGACGATTTTTTTCGGTCCGTCGCGCTTGGGCGCCCTTCCGCCACGGAAAATCGGACCGTTGCGAAGTGTTTCCGGGAGCCCGTTGACTGCCGACGTCATGCAACGCGACACGTGGCGGACGCCGTTAGCGGCAGTTAACGGCGTTAACCGCTGAAACCCCGTGGTAGATGGTAGGCCCACACGAGGCCTGCCACGTCTTAAGCGGGCCGGCCCATTAAGCTTGCGGGCCGGGCCAGCTGACTTAGTTTGACCGGTCAACTATATAGCTGGGCTGGTCCATTAGTTACGTGGGCCGGACCTAACCTCTAAGGTTGACTGGTCAAAACATTAATGGGCCGGCCCACTAAGCATGTGGGCCGGGCCGAAAGCACTCGTTTGACCGGTCAACAGGCAAAAGGGCCGGCCCACAAAACATGTGGGACCCACTTTCATGTTATCGGGCCGGCCCATTTACCAAGTGGGGTCCACCTTAAAGCAATTGGGCCGTCCCAAGAAGTTATTGGGCCGGCCCAATTAGCATGTGGGTCCCACTTTCCTGCTATCGGGCCGGCCCATTTAGTGCGTGGGGTCCGCATTAGATCAAATGGGCCGGCCCACCAAGCCAGTGGGCCGGGCCAAAAGCACAGGTGGATCCCACTTTCCTATTAATGGGCCAGCCCATTTAGTATGTGGGGTCCACCATATAGCAAGTGGGCCGGCCCAATAAGATAGTGGGCAGGGCCAAAAACACAGGTGGGTCCCACTTTCCAGTTAAAGGGCCGACCCATTTAGTATGTGGGGTCCACCATATAGCAAGTGGGCCGACCCAACAAGCTAGTGTGCCGGGCCAAAAGCACAGGTGGGTCCCACTTTCCAGTTAAAGGGCCGACCCATTTAGTATGTGGGGTCCACCATATAGCAAGTGGGCCGGCCCAACACGCTAGTGGGCCGGGCCAAAAACGCAGGTGGGTCCCACTTTCCTCTTAAAGGGTCGGCCCATTTAGTATGTGGGGTCCATCATGTAGCAAGTGGGCCGGCCCAACAAGACAGTGGGCCGAGCCAAAAGCACAGGTGGGTCCCACTTTCCTGTTAACGGGCCGGCCCAATAAGTAAGTGAGCCGGCCCAATATGAAAGTGGGTCCCACACTACTGTTAATGGGCCGGCCCAATCTGTTATAGGGCCCTGGTTGTTTGACTAGTCAACTTGCATTAAATTTCATGAGCCTAAAATCTGATATCAATGATACACACAATTACATACACAAATAAAATAACTAGGAAAATTACAAGGCAATTAATGTGCCCAAATAAAAAAAAATTACATAGAATCTGTGGTGACCTCACCTGAAAAAGTGAGAGTCTCTGTGCAACCGTGCTAGTCCCTGGATCGAACTGCTAGCACACACAGTTTAAGATGAAATACCAAGTAACAAAGGTCTTCATTATAACCTAAGATCCAGCGGAAATAAAATGGTTCGATACAAGTTGCATAGCTCTCAGGCTAGCACAATTTCAGAGTTTAAAGCGGCAAGGAAAACATAAAGCATGGAGCCATCTTCCTTCATGAAGCCACGAGCGGACATGTTGGGCAAAGACTCGTGAACCTAAACAAACATCTTCAGCTAGAGAAGTAACTCTGCAACATAAAACGTTACAGCCCGAAGGTCAATACATTTGGAATTGTATTGGCAAGATGACACTATGGTGGACACAAGTGGCAACCTAACACTTAAGTGCACATTTGGCTGGTAGAGCTCGGGCATATTTGCATAAAGCCAATTTTATCCTATCATTTGACAAAACATTTTCTTTCATACTAATTAAGCGGTACCATTGATAGACATCAATGAACCTGGACACCACCGATAGACATCGGTGAGCCACGACACCACCGATAGACATCGGTGAGCCTTCCTATTGCATATGATCAACTTGGTTTGGGCGACCTACCCCTGGAGACACGAGACCATAGACATGGCACGGGACACTGCTAGCCGATAGTCACTTGCACCAATTGACATATCCCTGTTCACCCATCAAATTTTATTTAAGAAATTGGAATGAGGAGACTTTCGAACAGGATCCTTGTCAGTTCGCTCAAATTGTCCGTAACCGGGGACACGGCTAAGTACTTAGTTTTACACTCTGCGAGAGGTTGTACAAATTTACCCACATGACCTAGTCTGCTCTTCTTCCATGATGCACATTTTGCTCAAATGGACGAGATGTTGACTAGGACAAGACTTTTCGAAGTAATCCCCCGAGACCATTCTCTACGGACCCGTACCAACCTACAATCCCCTACATCATCCGTCACGTAGGATCCGGGTTCTCACAACATACTCCATCAAGCCAGAGCCCATATTAGCATGTGGCTGTACGGTAAGCTAATGAGCAAGGTTGTCTATTATCTCTTTGTTCCTGGGTGGCCGTCCACAAGTGCGATACACCTGGCGGTTCGGAGGTTCGACGACATGACCCCAGGGAACCACTCAACATAACCCGAGCAATACCAATTCCACCCAGGTAATTCATTAAACTTAGTTGTTTTGCCATATCTCACTATCAAAATCATTTTATAGCATAGCTGAGCAACAACTAAATTTAATGGCGACAAAGTAAGTCAAGTAGGGGTAGCTAGACTACTGGGATTGCATAGCAAAGCATAGAACCCTACACATGTATACTACAAAAATCTCTATTGTGCATAGATAAAAACTGGGACTTTTGGTGTGTGTCACTTGCCTGGATAAGGTGGAGAGTTGGCACAATCTTCACAAGCACAACCGTTGCAGTCGGCACAATCACAATCTACAATCCGATAACATTGCACCATAAGCACAATGCAAGACACAAATGCACAAACATAGACATGAGATGCATATGAGGTTTACACAAGTGCACTTCATTTATTGTTCTCTGGTTGTAACTATATGCATGATGCCATGGTCAAGTTTTACGGTTGGTTGGATTATTGCGAACCGTCTATGTCGCACTAGCGAAGGGCAACTACCATTAATTGCAAATGGTACTTTAATACAGTATACAAATGATGATTTTGGTACTACTGGACAGAGGGTTCCATTTGTGAGCATACGCAAAAGGAATCACTCGAAAAGAGTATGTAGATCTCATTTTATGGACACGGTACTCTAGTTAGCCATTTAAATATGAATGAAACTCAAACTACTGTAAGTCCACATTTTACTGGTTCATAGTCTTCCTTATATTTTTAGGATTCCAACGGTATATTATTTGTAATTTTTGGACCTAGCGGAGCTCTGGTTATGATTTTTACGAAGCGCGGACTATCGAAATCAGGTTTAAACGAAACCTAGGGTGTGTCCACGACACTGTGGCGCATTCCTGTTGGTGCGTACCCCTTCGTCGCGGATCAAGCTCTATATCCGTTGGATCTAACTAAAACGTGCGGCTGAGATCTATTGGCTGAAAAGGGAAAGAAGAAAAAGAGGGAAAAGGGGAATACCCAGTGGCGCTGACTGGACGCACGCGTGGCGACGCGTGGCGCTGACGCAGGCGGTGACGTGGCCGGCGGCGAGGGGGTTGGCCGGCGGCGCTGCAGCGGTCCCCGGCGGCGGCAAGGCGGCGGAAAGTGCGCGGCGCGGTGTGGAGGTTCGGATGGTGGTGGAGGCGCGGCCTAAGGTGGGCCTGGCCGGCGGCGATGGCCGGCTGAAGACGGCGCGGCAGGG
>NC_061508.1:166729388-166782211 GCF_022539505.1 Lolium rigidum
TAAGATCATCATGTACCTGCTTTGCGGCGCTTGCTCACGAGGGAAGGCATCATGCTTCAGCGGCTTACCCTCCTCTTGAACATCGCTGTCCTCAAAGGTACGTCTTGGGCATCCTCGGTTCCCTCGTGGTCGGCCATCATCGTCTTCTAATACCACTCCGCTCTGGCGGGTGAGGGGAGGATAACATCGGAGACGACGACGAGAGCCTGCGAAAAGGATAAAAAACACCACATAGGCGCAAGCGAGAAAGAAAAGAATTAGTGACGAAGGAGCGCAGCAATGACAGGGTTACCTCGGACGGAAGGTGCTTCAAATCATAAGGAGGGCGTGCCGATGAACAAGACAATGGTGTCCCCGCGTCGAGGCATGTTAGCCAGACGAACTCTGTTCTGAAGCTCCTCCGCCGGCGGTCAGTCGCGGCATCTAACTCCTCGACTTGTCGTTCTTACCGGTAAAAAGCCACAACCGATGAGGGCGGGACATCGGCGGCTGCACTCGACGTTGTAGGAAAACTGAAACTACTTCGATACCGCACATCGTCATGCCTCCCGAATTCTTCAAAATGACAATTTGCTTGAAAAGCTCGTCGGTCGTCGCCTTTTCTTCGGGAGAAAGGGCGTTGTTCCAAGATTTCTTCTTGTGAGCCACCAAGACATCGTCAAAGGGGGGAGGTTTGACCGCCGCCCAGGAACAGCGGGGTCTCGCAGGTAGAACCATTTGTTGCGCCAGCCTTGGACGGATTCCTTCATCGGGTAGTCGAAATAGTCGACCTCCTTCCTGACGACGAAACCAACGCCACCAACGACAGGGGGGCCATTGCTGTCATTGTGACGTTTCACATAAAAGATCTTCCTCCAAAGGCCCCAGTGAGGCTCAATGCCGAGGAAAGCCTCGCAGACGGTAATAAATATGGAAAGATGAAGGATGGAATTTGGGGTCAGCTGCCAGAGCTGGATCCCATAGAAGAAAAGAAGGGAGCGAAGAAACTCGTGTGCCGGAAGAGAGAGACCACGAAACAGGAAAGCAGCAAACATAATGGTGAAACCCTTCGGAGGTTTTGGGCGAGTAACTAGACCTGGGAGACGAATGTCTTCCTCAGATGCGGAGATGAAGCCGAGGGCGCGAAGCTTGTTGATGTCGCGGCTGGAAATGGCGGAGGCGCTCCAATCGCGGCTGACTTTGACCGCCTCCGAGGTGCTGCCACTCTTCTTCTTGCCCATGGTGAACGGAGCTCCTGCTGAAGAGGCGGAGGAACAAGGGGGCTTGAGGGAGAAGATGAGTAGTAAGCGAGGTAAAAGATAAAAAAGAGGAGAGAATTCCTATTTATCCCGTAAGAATTTGTGCCCAATCGTGGCCATAACTCCCCAAAGAGTCGTGGGGAGTGGAGCAGATCTGGCTGTACACGTGGCGCCTGAATAAGGAGTAAAACCGGCGGCCCATTATTCCCACGTCGTGCGAAAATCGAGGAGGCGCCTCAATCGCTACGCGTGCATTGATCAAGCCCTAAAAACTGCCTGTGAAGAACTAGGGTGGGCCCGTTAGGTCAAGTCTTGTCAATCAGGTCACAGACAACACACGTCAACAATGACGTCATAAAGAAAAACTTGAAAGCATTTGAAGGAAACATGAAAAGTTATCGGTTGAAGGACTTAAGTCTAAGCACGGATTGCGAGCATCCGTACCTAGACTCGGGGGCTACTCCCATCGGGAGCGCTGACGCGCACCCGATAAATGAGGACTCGACAGAATGAGCAGTCAAAGGATAAAGTTTTGAGCTAGCACTCGTTTACAAAACGCTTGCACCCAGATATTCGGGGCCTGTTACTCCCATCGGGAGTTCATGATGCACACCCGATAGAAATTTTTTGCACTCCAGGATCATGCCCGGGGACTTGATTCTGTGTAGGGTAACGGTGTTTTGCCATCGGCAGTTAACCAAACAACAGTTGGGCACGTTTGTAGGATAACGTTGCATAGAAAACAAAAATTTTCCTACCGCGAACACGCAATCCAAGCCAAGATGCAATCTAGAAGACGGTAGCAACGAGGGGGTATCGAGTCTCACCCTTGAAGAGATTCCAAAGCCTACAAGATGAGGCTCTTGTTGCTGCGGTAGACGTTCACTTGCCGCTTGCAAAAGCGCGTAGAAGATCTTGATCACGATCGGTTCCGGCGCCACGAACGGGCAGCACCTCCGTACTCGGTCACACGTTCGGTTGTTGATGAAGACGATGTCCACCTCCCGTTCCAGCGGGCAGCGGAAGTAGTAGCTCCTCTTGAATCCGACAAGCACGACGGCGTGGTGTCGGTGGCGGTGGAGAACTCCGGCGGAGCTTCGCTAAAGCACGCGGGAGCTATGGAGGAGAGGGGGCGGCTAGGGTTTGGGAGGGGGTGGCCGGCCACTCAAGGGGGCGGCCGGGTTGTGGTCTTGGGGTGGCCGGCCCCCTCCCTTGGCCCCTCATTATATAGGTGGATTCCCAAGAGTTGGTGTCCAAGTCTTCGAATAAGACCCGAACCAAAAACCTTCCATAAGAGAGGGAAACCTAGCCAAGCTAGGACTCCCACCAAAGGTGGGAGTTCCACCTCCCATATGGGGGTGGCCGGCCCCCTAAGGGGAGTCCACTTGGGACTCCTCCCCACTAGGGTTGGCCGGCCATGGAGGTGGAGTCCCATGTGGACTCCACCTTCCTTGGTGGTTTCTTCCGGACTTTTCTAGAACCTTCTAGAACCTTCCATAGAGCCTTCCGCGACATTTTAATTCACATAAAATGACATCCTATATATGAATCTTATTCTCCGGACCATTCCGGAACTCCTCGTGATGTCCGGGATCTCATCCGGGACTCCGAACAAATATTCGAACTCCATTCCATATTCAAGTACTACCATTTCAACATCCAACTTTAAGTGTGTCACCCTACGGTTCGTGAACTATGCGGACATGGTTGAGTACTCACTCCGACCAATAACCAATAGCGGGATCCGGAGATCCATAATGGCTCCCACATATTCAACGATGACTTTAGTGATCGAATGAACCATTCACATACAATACCAATTCCCTTTGTCTCGCGATATTTTACTTGTCCGAGGTTTGATCTTCGGTATCACTCTATACCTTGTTCAACCTCGTCTCCCGACAAGTACTCTTTACTCGTACCGTGGTATGTGGTCTCTTATGAACTTATTCATATGCTTGCAAGACATTAGACGACATTCCACCGAGAGGGCCCAGAGTATATCTATCCGTCATCGGGATGGACAAATCCCACTGTTGATCCATATGCCTCAACTCATACTTTCCGGATACTTAATCCCACCTTTATAGCCACCCATTTACGCAGTGGTGTTTGATGTAATCAAAGTACCTTTCCGGTATAAATGGTTTATATGATCTCATGGTCATAAGGACTAGGTAACTATGTATCGAAAGCTTATAGCAAATAACTTAATGACGAGATCTTATGCTACGCTTAATTGGGTGTGTCCATTACATCATTCATACAATGATATAACCTTGTTATTAATAACATCCAATGTTCCTGATTATGAAACTAATCATCCATTAATCAACAAGCTAGTTAAGAGGCATACTAGGGACTTCTTTGTTGTCTACATATCACACATGTACTAATGTTTCGGTTAATACAATTATAGCATGATATATAAACATTTATCATAAACACAAAGATATAAATAATAACCACTTTATTATTGCCTCTAGGGCATATCTCCTTCGAGTCTCCCACTTGCACTAGAGTCAATAATCTAGTTTACATTTGTAAAGATATAACACCTTGGCCTTATGGTGCTTTATCATGTATTGCTCACGGGAGAGGTTTTTAGTCAACGGATCCGACACACTCGTAAACGTATGTATTTTGTAATTCATTTGCGTCTCAACGCATCACTCATTTCCAAATGAGTCGGCATTAAATATGTTTGATCTTCTGGTGGAACCTTAATTCCGCTGTCTGAAATATGTCACTAATATTGTCACTCACAATATAGCTTCAAAGTTCTGACTCTGTCAGAACTGCACCAAGTTCTCAAAGAACCTCTTGACTTAACATCCTTTGTCACTGTCATACTCTGCCTTCTTTTGTAGAATCCGTCACAATATTTAGAACTCTTCTAAATCTAGCATAGACAACTTCTAGCTCATTGTGCTACCTTTTAAACAACACTTAGTCTAATTTGAGATTGAAATTATATTTTATATGTGACAAAACCAATATCGGTGTAACACCTTACAACGATTTGTTTGTCATTTCTTCATACAAAATATATATATATATATATCCTTAGTTCTTCTAAAGTACTCAAGGATATTCTTACTGTCGTCCAATGATCATCATATGAATCATTCTGGTATATGCTCATAACACTTTATAGCACATGATATCCGATTGTGTACATATTATTCGTGATCTATAATCACTCATGTGTTTTTACTCATTGAGTGTCAGATACACTCAAGTCTTGTTAAACCTTCACATGACAAGAACATTTTCTTAATATTTCTGTATTGAACTACTTCAATATCCATCATATGTACTTTGACTTAAACTTATTTATGTGTTTCAATCTATCTTCATAGATCTTGACACTAAATTTGTTTCAATCCATATCCTTTCATTGAAGTTAATTCTCAATGAAACCTTTTTAATCAAGTATATAATTACATCATTTATAACCAACTATATGTCACTTACATAAAGTATTATAAATGTGTCTTAGCGCTCCCACTTAATTTCTTGCAAATGCAAGCCTCTTCATCGTCTCTGATGAAATCAAAAACTCTTTGACTATTTCATCTCGGTGAAGATTCCAACTCCGCAATACTTACTTCATCCAATTGAAGTTCGTATACCTATCTAGTATTCCACGGACCAACAAAACTCTTGGTTGTATCTTGTATACACCTTTAATACATACTTCGATAAGTAATGTATTTTGCCATCCTACTAGCATATCTCATAAAAGAAATATGTAGTGATTACTAGAATAATCCACATAGACTATAAGCATTGCTACGGAAGATCTAATCTTATCGTAGTCAACTCTTTGAACTTTGTCGTAAACAATTTTTCAATAAGTCGAGCTTCTTCAAAGATATTTCATCTAAGTCTATAGATCCATTTACTTTCAAAAAGTATTCATCTATTATGGATTTCGTGGTGCATGGCCATTTTAACGGAGTCAGGGCCCATCATAACTTCTTTGCTTGTAGTTGGTTTATCATTGTTCAAAATCAATCCTTTGTCCACAAATCATTTATTTGATCACAAAGTAAACCATACCTACAAGGTTCAATATGTACTTCGATCTCCATGGCTAAAACACTTTGTAGTCATAGGAGCCATGATCGTCGTGGCCGCTTCCGAACCAATTCCGATGCTGCGCTACTCGATCATTATGCTCAGGTTCATAAACCTTATCAAGTTCTATTGTCCTCCCACTCAAAAACTTCGCTAGAAACAATTTCTTGGAAATAAGAAACATTGACAAACACTTTTGTCTTTGTCTCCATTGTGGGAAGAATTCCCAATCAATTCTCTCGGGATAACCAACAAAGACATTCATCCGATTTTGGTTGTAAACTTATTTACTTATGCTATGCATACCAAAATTTAAGAAAAGACTATTAGGGTTTATACCCATGTCATAACTCGTATGATGTCATTTCAACGGATCATGATGATGCTCTATTCGAGTGTAAAGCGGTAGTCTCTAAAGCATAATTCACAAAAATATAATGGCATTAATATTTTATCTCATCATTGACCCAACTAGGTTTGGATACATCTCTCGGATACTTCATCATCACTATGATACTCCAAGAAATGTGAGTTGTAGAACAATTTCATAACTCTCTTAGATGTTCGCTAAAACTAGTAATTCAAATATTTCCACTATGATCCAATCATAGATATTTGACTTTTCTATTACGATGATTTCTACTTCATGCTGAAATTTATTTGAATCCATTCAAATGTTTCAAACTTCTTCCTTATCGAATATATCCACATATATATACTCAATTCATTGTTTGAAGTTTTCATGAAGTATAAGAATCTTCCGCACACAACTATGCCCGATGATCCATATACATCATCATGTATGTTTCCACTAAGTTAGTTGCCCGTTCAAAACTTGGCCTATGAACGGTATTTTAGTCATTCTCTTTTAGAAAAGATTTGCAAGCGCCAAACGATTCAAAAAATCAAATGACTCAAAAATCCATTTGCATGGAGTTTCTTCATGCGTTCCTTTCCAACATGACCTAAATGGCGGTCCCACAAATAAGTGGAATTCAAATCATTTGCCTTATAGCATTTTAGCGTCAGTGTTATGTATGTGTGTTTCACCATTAAGATTTATAATAACTTATCCATCGTACATGGAGTAATGTCATAATTTAAACAACTCATTGTTTTCATTTGACCAGAGCAAAATAACAATTATTAAGTTCTTTATTATAAATTCTAAGGGTTAGATAGAATGCCAACGATGAACATAATAACACTTTATTTTTGTTCCAGGCGTGCATTCCTATCATATTCCTTGTCGGTCACTTAGGCCATTGTATTCTTGTATTGCGTTGTTTTGTATGACACTTCATACCAACCAATATAGTACTAATACCCAAGAATTTCTTAGTGTGACTTAACTAGGAATACAACCATAACATGTATATCATTTATATACACCTGAGCTAGACTTTCTAGTCTTTTCTTTCTTTCTGCCAAAATATCTTTTGCAGTTTCTCTTTTAGCTTTCCTCATTATTCAGAAAAACACTTCAACATTAGTAACTTCTAGGTTTGTTGGTCTGATACCAATATCCTTGAGGTTCTTATTTTTGAAGTTGATCATCATATGACAAGTGTTCCGAATTTCACTATTAGTAATCTTGTAATATGATGAACAATTTCACTCATAATTTTATCCATCATATCATGACGACTTTCCGAGACCATGTCTGTACATGCTAGGCTCGTAAAGTTTTAACCTTGGTATTTGCATGTGCAAATCTAGCTTGCACCCGTTGTATGCACACGTAGAATCTATCACACCCGATCATCACGTGATGCTTCGAAACGACGAGTCTTAGCAACGGTGCATATTAAGGATGGTCACTTCATGGATATGCGAATATCGTTAGTGCCCCAATAGTTGGAGGATTGTGACGCCTTGCGTCTTCAACCTTCGTACATTCCCATAAAACTTATGAGTTCATGTAGTCTCACCAAATTATATTCTATCATCTTGCAATAAGGTCTTAGATATCACATATATCTCATACCTTGATTATTTCTTAAAACTAAATTTTCAGCTCCTTACTTTTCAAACAGATTTGAACTTCAAGTTTCACGGAGACAAGATAACTTTAGGTACTAATTGAAACCATAGCTCTTTGAATCAACAATGTGAGGTTTACTAAAAGTTTGCAATAGGACTTAATCAATTCTTGATACTTTAACAATACGGTACCAATCCGTAAAGTTTCTTGTCGATTTTAACAGTATTTCTATCTCAATTACAAGACTAGCGCATGGTAGAAAACGGATGCCAATACTACAAAATTAATTCAAAATACTACTCGGACTATGTTTATGATAATTAGTTCATGTTTTAATCTAATTACTAATGAACTCCCACTTAATACAACATCCCCCATAGTTGTTAAGTGGTACACGATCCAAATCCACTACACCAAAACCGATCATCACGTGAGATGATGTAGCTTCAATAGTGAACATCAAAATGTTGATCATATCATCCATATGACTCGTGTACAACCTTTCGGTTTCCGTTGTCCCGAGGCCATGTCTGTGCATGCTAGGCTCATCAAGCAAACCCAAGTATTCCGCGTGTGTAACATGGCTTACACCCGTTGTATGTGAACGTTGAGTCTATCACATCCGATCATCACGAGATGCTTCGAAACGACGAACTGTACAACGGTGCATACTAGGGCAGAACACTTTATTATCTTGATATTAATGTGAGGGATCATCTTATAATGCTACCGTCGCGATCTAAGCAAAATAAGATGCATAAAAGGATTAACATCACATGCAGTTCATATGTGATATGATATGGCCCTTTTGTCTTTGCGCCTTTGATCTTCATCTCCAAAGCACGGACATGATCTCCATCATCTTCGGGCATGATCTCCATCATCGTCGGCGTAGCGTCAAGGTCAATGGCGCCGTCTTCATGATTGTCCTCCATGTAGCAACTATCACAACTACCTTGAAAAACTACTCAACATGAAATTTAAAGACAACCATAAGGCTCCTGCCGGTTGCCACAATACAATAATGATCATCTCATACATATTCATCATCACATTATGGCCATATCACATCACCAAACCCTGCAAAAACAAGTTAGACGTCTCTAATTTGGTTTGCATATTTTACGTGGTTTAGGGTTTTCGATATAGATCTAATCTACCTACGAACATGAACCACAACGTTGATACTAATGTTGTCAATAGAAGAGTAAATTGAATCTTTACTATAGTAGGAGAGACGAGACACCCGCAAAGCCTCTTATGCAATACAAGTTGCATGTCGAACGAGGAGCAAGTCTCATGAACGCGGTCATGTAAAGTTAGCCCGAGCCGCTTCATCCCACTATGCCACAAAGATGCAAAGTACTCAAACTAAAGATAACAAGAGCATCAACGCCCACAAAACCATTGTGTTCTACTCGTGCAACCATCTATGCATAGACACGGCTCGATACCACCGTAGGATAACGTTGCATAGAAAACAAAAATTTTCCTACCGCGAACACGCAATCCAAGCCAAGATGCAATCTAGAAGACGGTAGCAACGAGGGGGTATCGAGTCTCACCCTTGAAGAGATTCCAAAGCCTACAAGATGAGGCTCTTGTTGCTGCGGTAGACGTTCACTTGCCGCTTGCAAAAGCGCGTAGAAGATCTTGATCACGATCGGTTCCGGCGCCACGAACGGGCAGCACCTCCGTACTCGGTCACACGTTCGGTTGTTGATGAAGACGACGTCCACCTCCCGTTCCAGCGGGCAGCGGAAGTAGTAGCTCCTCTTGAATCCGACGAGCACGACGGCGTGGTGTCGGTGGCGGTGGAGAACTCCGGCGGAGCTTCGCTAAAGCACGCGGGAGCTATGGAGGAGAGGGGGCGGCTAGGGTTTGGGAGGGGGTGGCCGGCCACTCAAGGGGGGCGGCCAGGTTGTGGTCTTGGGGTGGCCGGCCCCCTCCCTTGGCCCCTCATTATATAGGTGGATTCCCAAGAGTTGGTGTCCAAGTCTTCGAATAAGACCCGAACCAAAAACCTTCCATAAGAGAGGGAAACCTAGCCAAGCTAGGACTCCCACCAAAGGTGGGAGTTCCACCTCCCATATGGGGGGTGGCCGGCCCCCTAGGGGGAGTCCACTTGGGACTCCTCCCCCACTAGGGTTGGCCGGCCATGGAGGTGGAGTCCCATGTGGACTCCACCTTCCTTGGTGGTTTCTTCCGGACTTTTCTAGAACCTTCTAGAACCTTCCATAGAGCCTTCCGCGACATTTTAATTCACATAAAATGACATCCTATATATGAATCTTATTCTCCGGACCATTCCGGAACTCCTCGTGATGTCCGGGATCTCATCCGGGACTCCGAACAAATATTCGAACTCCATTCCATATTCAAGTACTACCATTTCAACATCCAACTTTAAGTGTGTCACCCTACGGTTCGTGAACTATGCGGACATGGTTGAGTACTCACTCCGACCAATAACCAATAGCGGGATCCGGAGATCCATAATGGCTCCCACATATTCAACGATGACTTTAGTGATCGAATGAACCATTCACATACAATACCAATTCCCTTTGTCTCGCGATATTTTACTTGTCCGAGGTTTGATCTTCGGTATCACTCTATACCTTGTTCAACCTCGTCTCCCGACAAGTACTCTTTACTCGTACCGTGGTATGTGGTCTCTTATGAACTTATTCATATGCTTGCAAGACATTAGACGACATTCCACCGAGAGGGCCCAGAGTATATCTATCCGTCATCGGGATGGACAAATCCCACTGTTGATCCATATGCCTCAACTCATACTTTCCCGATACTTAATCCCACCTTTATAGCCACCCATTTACGCAGTGGTGTTTGATGTAATCAAAGTACCTTTCCGGTATAAATGATTTATATGATCTCATGGTCATAAGGACTAGGTAACTATGTATCGAAAGCTTATAGCAAATAACTTAATGACGAGATCTTATGCTACGCTTAATTGGGTGTGTCCATTACATCATTCATACAATGATATAACCTTGTTATTAATAACATCCAATGTTCATGATTATGAAACTAATCATCCATTAATCAACAAGCTAGTTAAGAGGCATACTAGGGACTTCTTTGTTGTCTACATATCACACATGTACTAATGTTTCGGTTAATACAATTATAGCATGATATATAAATATTTATCATAAACACAAAGATATAAATAATAACCACTTTATTATTGCCTCTAGGGCATATCTCCTTCAACGTTACTCATTATCCCTTGCGTAAAAAAATATATCAGATGATTTATGAGGACCTCGGCAGAGGAAAGTATTCGAGTGGTACAACTTGAGTCTACGCACGGATTGCAAGCATCCGTACCTAGACTCGGGGGCTACTCCCATCGGGAGCGCTGACGCGCACCCGATAAGAAGAAGATGAAGCACAATTAAGATGAGCAAGAACAATGAAGGAGAAGAATATCGGGAGAAAACATGCATCGCCTCTACCCGAATTATTTTCGGCTAGACACTCGGGGGCTACTGACGTGGGCATTACCCTTCGGGTAACCAGTATTGCCCTATCTGATATTGACAAGTTGGAAGCCCATGAAGCTACCAGAAGGCGAGATGGGACACTAGGCCGGTGCGTCAGAAGATTCCTTGGCGGGCAAGATCAGGAAACGGACAAATAAGGAAAGATTGGATCTAATCTACTGTAAACCTAGTCGTCCTCGGTTAGGACCCTTGAGACCTGGCCTCCTATATAAAGGCCAGGAGAGGGGCTGCCGAGGAACACAATCAATCTTAGCTACAATAGCCGCGAAGCTTAGAACTAGGTTACCCTAGCAACTAGCATCTCGACGAGATCACAGCCCGAACTATTCGGCACCCCATTGTAACTCGTTTTCATCATAATCAAAGAACGGACAGGCAGGACGTAAGGGTTTTACCTCATCGAGGGCCCCGAACCTGGGTAAATCGCTCTCCCCGCTTGTCTGTGTACCGATGTCTCGTGTCAGCTTGCAGGATTCCATCAACCCTAAGCCCCTATCGGAGGGCATTGCCGAGGAGCACCCTCGACAGTGTGCCTTCTGCTGCAACGAGACGGCGGTGAGACGCGATTTTTCCTGGCCGGCCTTGGAGGCGAGGGGAAAAACATGTACACGCCGGCGATCTGTGTCCTGGAGGAGCTCCTGGCCGGCCATGGAGGCGAGGAGGAGCTCAGCCGCGTCATCATCAACGCGTATGCTTCTTGGAGGCCTTATCCTTTCTGCTACTGGTGCGGAGGCATCGCGCCAAAGTTGTTCCTCTCGGCCGGCCGTGGAGGCGAGGGCGAGGGCAGCGATGGTGTTGCTGCTTGCGGTGGTGTTTCTTGAATCTCGGCTTGCGGCGGATCTCAAGCGTCGGCGACTCCCGCCGCCGCAATCTTTGGCCAAGGAGGCCTCGCCGTACCTCGGCAGTTCCTGCTCCGGGGAGTATCAACTTCCCCCACGCCTTAGGGCTGTGGAGGAAGATCAGCAATCTCAGCTCGGCGATCCATCCTGGCGGTGAACCAAGTGGCGTAGTCCCCGGCGTCATCGTCAGCTGCCGGTGTCTGAGGTTGAATCAGAGATGCGGTGGAGAAGAAGGACTTGATCGCTTTTTCCTATTTTTCCTTGAGGTTCTTTCTGTAATTTTCCAGGGCACTTGCGCTATTTCTATTCAAGCCAAGGTCCTGTTTGTAATTGTGCCCACCGTTCAATAGAGCTTCTCGGCCCTTCGGACCTTACTGTTCTTTTATTTTTCATGAAACCCTATATGTTAATTCTCCATTGATTCATGAAACCCTACCGTTAATCCTATGACAACCATTTTATGTTCATAGAAGTCATGTCAACTATTTTCTCCTTCACAATGATTATTCTTTTCCTGCTCATTATCCTACTCTCTCACCGCTTTCAACCCCGCCTGCTCTTCTGACTCTCCACAAACAGTACCTTCTAATAGAACCCGCACCATTCTTATATTCTCATTTTCACTCATGTCACAAGTTGTCATATTATCTTACGAAAAATTATATAGGTAAGTTTCAACTCAATATTTCTCTTAATTTTTCCAAACTATAAAATACATTTTTCACAATTTGTATTTTTCCTAAGTCAAGGGGTCAAATCGGTTTGCCTCGGTTAATCAGAAATACATTCCGGAGCAAGCAGCAAGGCAGCATAGATCACTTCCAAGTTTCAAGACCTCTGATCTATTCCTCCGAGCTTTCAATTCCATGGAGGCGAATCCCGGCACGAACATTGAGGAGCTTATTCAACGGCTGAGGCTCCACCAGCCGCCTCCCTCCCCTTACTCTGGTGATCCCTCCGTAGCGGCGACCCCCGGCGCCGCCGAGCTGTTTCAGCCTCGGAGAGCCGCCGTGTTGGTCTGCCTCTTCCAGGACGCTGCCGGCGAGCTCCGAGTCCTCCTCACCAAGCGCGCCTCGTCCCTCTCCACCCACTCTGGTGAGCAGCTCGCTCGCTTCTCCGTTACAGCTTCCGATCGATCTGAATCGTGGCTCCTCCGTATTATTTCGGGCCCCGTCGAATTTCATAGGGGAATAGTGTCACTGTATGCGGTAGGTGGGGGCTTAGGGACTGAATCATCCTACATTTCGTTGTCGGGTTTCTTTACAAGTCCAAAGATGTACGAATTATTATATTCGACCTCTACTTGCGCGGATTTATCTAATCTAGGAACATTGGAGCAAAGCTTTTACTTCTTGCTGAAAGTTGAGCAGAATCTAGTAGAGAGCTTTGTGTTTAGCAGCGTTTCAGTTAGATGATTAGTTGATGAGTTGTCGGTGGCTTCGTCAGTACTTTGTTTGTACTGTTGTGTCCATACTGGTTTTAATCTTGTAACTTATGAACAGGTTGTTTGTTTATGTCCTGATCTTAATTCACCGGCTCCCAGTTCTTCTACCAAGCTCCTAGAAAAATTTATTCATTGTGTGTAGTTATGCTACCATGGTGTTCAAAGTTAGTCTATGTGGAATTCGGGGCATCAAAAATCTGTAGAAATGATTGGAATTTACTGTCTTGTTGGATGGTCGATGTGAATAACAGTGTTTACCTTAATTTTATGTCTGCTTGCACCAGGTAAGTATAGTTCTCTAAATGTTCAGAAATTTAATCTACATGGGTTCCTGATGTTTCAGTAAGCCTGGAGTGAATTAGAAAAGTCCCTTGGTCACACATATATTTCAGAAATGTACATTCTCATTCAAATTTCATAGCCACCAGCTGATACATTTTAAGGTAGAAAGACTTCATCCAAAGGAAAAGCTAGAAGTTCGATAATATTGTAACAAAATAAATCAGATGTTTAACCTACCTTTCTGCTCTGCCCGGATTTGGCTTGACATATCTTTTACATTTGAAGAATCAGGTTCGCAAATGGATTTCAACCTAGACAAGAGCTGAATTAATCCTATCTTTCTGGTTGAACCTAAGAGCTTGCTTTGATCAAGTTCGCTAAGGCAAGCGATCTGATTTTGTTCCTCTATCTGAGAGTTGCAGGGGAGATTGCATTGCCAGGAGGAAAGGCAGAGGAGGGTGATGCTGATGATGCAGCAACAGCATTAAGAGAGGCGAAGGAGGAGATTGGACTTGATTCAGCTCTGGTCACTGTCGTTTCCTCGCTTGAGCACTTCTTGTCCAAGGTGCAATGTCTATGGGTTATCGCTTACATCCCAACTGAAAAACAGATCACATCGTACATCAGCACAGACTGTTTACGTGCATTATTGGAAGCGGCATGTGAATTTATTTTTCTAATTTTAAAAAAACTGTGAAACCATAGTATCATACACATGCGTGCAGCTAAATCAACTTGACCTAGGATATGCTTATAGATGTTTTGAGGAACATGTAGGCAATTGTCCTTTCGAGAGTCATCTCTTGCTGGATACCAATTGTCCTCATCTGTAAAATGTTACCTTTTTGTTCTTCTGATGTCTTGAAATTAATGTCATAATCCTATTGGACAGTTGAATAGCAAAATTATTAATCTGAAAGATGGAAAGGTTGATTGTAGTTTACAAATGGATCAAAAGTGTGCTGTCATTTACCTTGGGACTAGACAGCTTGTTCAGATTGTGCATTTTATAATTGATGTGATTTTCTTTTTTACATTCTTAATGGCTTTTCTTAGGATTTGATTACCCTAAGAACTGTGATGCAATCTACTTGTTGTTTTCAAAGTTATGAAATGAATATAGCCTTTGACAGCATGATGTCTGTGTAGATTACTTTGATCTTGTCATATCTCCACATGAGGTTTATGGGAAATATATACTGTAGAAGAAACTCTTGCAATTTATCGACGCATAATATAAAGAAGAACATAACTTCCTAAAATTTAAGTGCATATCATATGGTGCAGAGGAAGCCTAATTCTATCACTGAATTTGTTCTAGTAAAATGGCTAAGAGATAGGCCAGGAGTTGCCTTTGTTTTGTTGCTTGAGCACTTTCCATGCCCACCACAAACTATTGCTCCCTGGAGCTTTGATATGTACAAGTTATTGTTTTGGTTGTATGAAGTGGTAGACTTTCCATTTAATTCTAAGGTTAATTTTGCAGATTTTTTTTTTCGATAATGACTTTTGCATTTTTGTGGTTCTTCAAGATTAATATCCTTCATTTTTTGGCAGCATCTTCTGGTAGTTGTTCCTATTGTTGGCATACTGTCAGATATACATGCATTCAAACCAGTCCTTAATGTTGATGAGGTGGACGACATTTTTGATGTGCCCCTAGAGATGTTCCTCAAGGTCTGTGTTTTCACCATGCTAATTTAAGTGCTACATACAATCTCCGTTTAGGTACTTATGTGATGGTATTTGTGTGAGCCTGGGTTGCATGCTTGTGATACTTGCAATTTACCCTGTAAATGACCCAGTTTACTAGTACAGAAAAAAAGTGAAGCACATGAATTACCATGATGCGCAATTTACTGTGCTACCATAATAGCTAACTCTGATAAGTTAACATGCGGGGCTACAGCAGTAGTGGCACTAGCAATTCCTTCCATTTTTTCTTGAAATCCTAGAATGTACACACTCCATTTCTCCCTTCAATCCATTGGCAGGATGAGGGCAGGAGATCTGAGGAGCGAGAATGGATGGGACAGGCATTCACACTTCATCACTTCGATTATGAGAAAGGGAACAAGAAGTATGTAATTTGGGGTTTGACTGCCGGCATCTTGATCCATGCTGCGTCAGTTGTATACCAGCGGCCACCAGACTTTGCTGAACGAAGGGTACAGTTCAACTTGCCAAAGTACTCAAAGGAGTATTCTTCAATGCCATGATCAGGATTAAGATGCACACTCAGTTACATTTAAAATGCCTGGTTTGGCGTACAGAGGACTACACAGCAAGAAATTCTGTAGAATCTAAAGGGCTTGCACATCTCCTGTATAATTTATTCTTTACACAATAATACAGTATGAACATTAACATTCCAAAAATTGTTGATGTTTTCCTGAGTGCACTCCAGTATTGCCTATTATTTTGCAGATACCCAGTTGCCAGTTGTCCCGATTGATCTGTCCAAAAGGCTTGCACTAACGCAGTGAGATTACTTGTTTGTAAATTCAGTTTGCCAAGTGCTTTATTCAATGCTCCAACATGACCTGATAAAATTCACGTGGAAAGCAATGGTTGAACACAGTGGACAAATACAGAAAGTAATGCATTGCTAGTGCTTCTCCGAGTCTGTTTGCAGATAACAGCTCTACTACTTAATTTCCCAGTTTTCACATCACAGTGCTGCCTTTGCTGCTTCTGTTGTTTTTGTGTTAGCTTTAGCCATCGTGGGGGTGGGTAGTGCAGGATTTTCGACCGGCATTCTGGTTCAGAGAAACCGAAAGCAGTAGTGGGTGCTTTTTGGGGCAAAAAGCTCATGAAGTCCTTTGGCAACTCTTTGGGGTTCGTCATGCCGGCGCTTCGTTTCGAGAAATCACGCGGGGTTCTGTCATCTCCAGACTTCAGGGATAAGAGCATCTCCACCGGTAGCCCTCAAATAGGCGCCGACAGGGGCGCTGGCACCTCCGTTTGGGGGCCGCCGGCATTGCATCCTCTATTTGGGGGAGCTGTTCCCACACCGACGCCCCCAAAACGGTGACCCCGATAGATGTTTTGATTTAAAATCATACATAAATGTATAGAAAATTGAATAAGAAATATTTTATTCCACAAACTAATACATAATTGGGAACGTGGTTTATATGAAGATATAGTTTGGAACATGGTTTTCCACAAACTAATACATAGTTTGAACCATGGTTGACACAAATATAAAACATTGCAAAAAAACTAAACCTAACTAGGCCGGCCATCGCAGGTTTCGTGTGTTCGCTGCCAAGAAAGAACACTCGAAGGCACACCCAGTCACCCAAACTGGAAAATCCAGCTGGCGAGGGTGCCCCTTGTTGGTTCTTTCGATGAAGAACATCAGAAAACATGTGAGCCGATATTCGCTGCGAAGAAAGAACACTCGTCAGTCGTCCTCCTCGGCGCTGTCGACGTGGTAGTTCCGGCGGCAACGCGTGTCGTCGAACACCTTGACGCTCATGTCCCTATCGTCGAAGTAGGAGAACACGAGCACGAAGCCGGCTTGGAGGCTGTGGTGGCGCGCGAACTTCTCCCAGCCGTTGTGGAGGTACATCTTGCCGCGCGCGTCGTAGATCACGTCCACGATCCACCGGTAGTAGCCGCACGAATCCTCCCACAGATGCAGCGTGCCCGGGCGGTCGTCGCCGGTGACGAAGTCGGCGAAGGTGTCCGGCAGCCTCTGGATGCCGCGTGGGTCGCCCTTGAGGACGAGGACGAACTCGAACAACACGGGCCCCTCCTCATCCATCTCCGACGATGAAGACGACGGCGTCGCAGGTGACGGAGCGTGTGCACCTCTGCCGCGGCCACGACCACGACCACGGCTGCGACCTCGGCCTCGACCAGACATGGCGTCGTTTTTTCAGATGGCGGCGGCTAGGGTTGGGGAGAGAGGCGCTAGGGTTTGTGAGTGAGAGGCACTATGAGAGGCAGACCTTTTTATAGGCCGGAGGGAGACGGGGAGTGGGGGAGCAGGGGAGCGGTGGCGCTCATTAACGGCGACACGAAGAGCAAGGCGCGCCTGACGGGACGGTTCGCTGCGCGTCTGCGAAAACTGCACCGCCGTTGCGCCCAAATTAACTCTCGTCGCGAGGTAGGCGACGGTTAGGTTAAAATTGAATGAGCCGATGACGCGTCGGTCCCGCCACTTCCCGCTGGCGTCGACTTTTGGGATGTGTGGCTGATAGGCGGCTCCCACGCCCAAAACATTCAGCCTCGCGAGGCGCCGGCGGGCCCGATTCGCGCCCTGGGCGAAGGGGCCGGCATGGGGTTGCCGGCGATTCTATTGGGCTGCAAAATTGGCCGGCGCCGTATGGGGCGTGCCGGTGCGAGCCCATTTTCGCTCCCGGTCCCCAAAATGCTATCGGGACCGTTATCGGGGGCGCCGGTGGAGATGCGGATTCCATCGCCCACACAGATCCTATCAATCACCGCCATTCCATATGCTTCACTTGTCGCCCGATTTTTTGTAGGCATGACCGCATGAGCATGTAACATGAACAGGGGCTACGGTTATGTATATCGAAAACTTAGGTCCAAAACTTACTTCATACGATGAAATGGGGTGTGGCCAAGTGGTAAGAGCGGGTTTTGGTTCGGTAACATAGCTCTGATAATAAGGTATTTCTCGTCCCAATGTTCAAACGAAATCACTGGTAGAGATTCTGGGATCAAGATATTGCTGTGGAAAAAGAAAAACTTCCCTGCCTAGCATTGTTTTTCAGCTTTGGCAACTTTGTTGCCTTTGGGATTCCTCACAGGGATGTTCACCTGTGAAGGAACACGCACGGACGGTAGCACTCGACAGAAACTAAAAAATAATTATCCGCAGTTTCAGTAGCTGGTTCTGGCTATTCGGTCTCCAAGACCCACTTTGGGCAGGACTCAGGGCGCGCGCGTGCACCTCTAGTCCCATCGGATCCGCATGTTTCTTTCACTGTCCATTTCAGCCTCCGTGCATGCATGCTGCCGCCACTCAGTTTCTATCAAAAAAAATAAAATATCAATGGCACGTGCAAACTTATTTTCTGCTAAATATTTTTTAACAAGGAAAGGAAAGGTCCCAAGGACCTAGTAGCTGCATTTGATTCCAGCGGTGGGTATATAGATTAAAAAGCAACAATAACTAATGGGGCCTAATTTGCAAAAGGAACCCCGAAGCATATGAAAGAAAATCTATCGGGTCGTTCTCCACCGCAATGATGAACTCCCCTCGACATCCAAGCCAACTTCACCGCCACCAGGGACACGTCACTTAAGATGATGCCGCTGAGAAACGCTGGGATGGAGCAGATAAAGAGCCTCTACATCGGTATCACTTGTGGCTAAGCCTAAGGAGGGCCAACCTTCAGCCATGAAGAGCAAGGGCAAGACGGTAACTACCGTCGCAAGTCATGTGCATGTGAAATCCTAGGAACGCCTGCAGCCGAAGTTCCTCGAAGTGCAGATCGATGAGTTCAACCTCGCCCAAGACCAACCACACACCATCACCTCGATGGATGAAAATCGGAGTTTGGCCGGCAAGATATGCATAATTTGAAACACCGCCGAGCTTTATTGAAAGGGATGCAGTGGTAGAATCATTGGACACATTCGGCTCCATCCTTTGGAGCGCCACAAATAGCAACAATACCTCCACCAGCCACCGCCCACGTGCTCCGGTGCCAAGGTCCCCGACAACATCGTGCATCCGCCACATGGGCTAGACCAACCCTAAGTCTCAACTACTGCTACCATATACACGAAGGAGTCGGCCTCTTCTCCCCCGTTGTCTCCGGCCAACGAGACCGCTAGAGAGGAGGGGAGAGAAGCCGGGGACGTGGGAGAGACTCTGAAGGAAGGGTTGGAAACAGAAAAAGGACATGGAGTCCGTTACGAAAAGGAGGACTAGCTAGGATATCCAAAATTTATAGAGTACACAATTTTTATCTCTCAAATTTCAATTCTTTTATCGGGCTGGAACAATCATGGAGAAACATGTTGGTGTCGTTATATTCACTTTGCTCAATGCTTTAAGGTTTATACTGATGCTAGGTATCATTTAGTTTCATTAAGTTCTAAAAATCAGAAACAAATTAGCACACAACGAAACCTAATAATTTACTCTCAACAATCATGCCCAAGTTCTCCGTAAGTCCAAAGCTTACCCTAATCATCTATAAATTCCATTGGTAAAACTAAGAGAGGAGGAAGCAATGATCCATCCAGATAAAACCGAAACACGTACTTTTCCTCAACAACAAAAAAAGGAAACACGTACTCCCACCAATGAGAAATAGACATGCCGTACTCGTACGACTGTCTTACCAGAGTACCAGACTAGCTACTCGCTCACCCACCAATGAGAAATATCGTTGTACGATGTTACGTGTAGTCGTGCTCAATGCTCTATCCGAGCCATGGTCCTCTAGGCTAGCTAGGGTCCTCCACACTCAGCGATAGCACATGCAGCAGCAACAAGATCTCCAGCTTTTTGGATGCGAACGCTGCAGGCAAAGAAGGCCAGCGCAGGCAGCTTCTGCACAGTGCCTTGCTTGTTCTCTTGCTGCACTTTCCACCGCAGCTCAATGCTTCCAACTGGTGACCACATAGGCTGCAGCTGAATTGGACAGGTCACAAGTGGATTATATTATTCTCTTTCGTTTTTTCTTGGAAATATAGAAGAATTATGCTAGATGGAAATGTGGAAATGTTGATTCCCACTCCAGTGCCTGAACACCGTGATATTAGTTTGATCGATGGAAGATGTGTGACTTTTTTCTTTCTTTCTCAAATGGGGTATAACCGGGCTCTGCACTGAAACCATACACATAGCCGTTATTTTAAACCATCTAAAAGAAGAACACAAAAACTCTTTATACATCTTGTAGTCGTTTAATTAGAATAGCCAACCACCATGATCAAAGATAGCACGCACATTCGCCATCAGTTGATTACACCTAGAAACCGTATATTCTCGCTGTTCCGTGAAAAGGAGGTATAACCACATGTGTATCCGATAAGAATATATATGGATAACTTGTAACAAAAATTAGAGCTATAGGTTTGTTGAAAACCACATCGTTTCGACAATTTCAAATTTCACAAACTAAAGCGCAAACGCCCACACGAGTACGAGTCTTCGTCTGCTTGTCTATCCTGTTTAGATAGTTTTCTAGACATACTAGTCACATTAGCTAGAAGAGGAATGTTATATGTAAAATGTGTTAAGGCAATATGCTTGTTGTATTACGGGGGCCAAAGGCCACAATATATAGTACATGTACAGGTGCACATATGCAGAAAGCCCCCTAACATAGGGAGAAACTACAATATACAGATATATACATCTAACACCCCCCTCAAACTCATGGTGGATCCACAACACCGAGTTTGGAGAGCAAAAATCATGCTCGCGCTCGAGTCCGTGCCTTCGTAAAGAAATCCGCCAACCGCAAATCTGAAGGCACATAATGAACCGCAACAACATCATCCCGTACCCGAGCACGTGTGTAAAAAGCATCAACACCAATATGCTTGGTCAGCTCATGCTTGATCGGATCACGTGCAATACCGATAGCACTCGTACTCGTCAGACAAAAGTGGAGTGGGTGTCGTAATAGAGACCCCAAAATCTGCAAGCAACCACCGTAACTAAGTCACCTCAGCAATCAACAAAGCCATAGCCCGCAACTCAGCCTCAACACTCGAACGAGAAACTGCGACCTGTTTTCTTCGTCTTCCAAGCAACAAGCGAACCACCAAGAAACACACAGTAAGCAGAAAGTGAACGACGATCCGTAGGATCACTCGCGCACGTAGCATCCGAATAGCACTGGAGCTGGAGAGAGCTGGAACGGGGAAAGAAAAGGCGACGAGTGATCGTGCCACGAAGGTAACGAAGAACACGGAGGAGATGACTATAGTGAACAGTGGTAGGAGCTGAGACAAACCGACTCGAATATGAACAGGATAAGAAATATCGGGACGAGTGACAAGCAAGATAAACAAGACTCCCAACAAGATGGCGATAACGGGTGGGATCAGGAAGAGGATCACCATCGTAGGGACGAAGCTTAACATTAAGCTCCATAGGAGTATCAACCGTGCGCTCATCCCCAAGAGCAAGCACGAGCAAGAAGATCCCGAATGTACTTTTCCCGAGAGATAGAAAAGCCATCGAAGTGGAGGAAACCTCAATGCCAAGAAAATAGCGAAGAGGACCAAGATCAGTCATAAGAAACTGATCACGAAGACGAGCCTTGACGAAGGTAATATACTCAGGATCATCACCAGTAATGATCATGTCATCAACATAGAGAAGAAGAAGAGTACGTCCACGAGGAGAAGTGTGAACAAAAAGTGCTGGATCATGAAAACTAGGAGAGAAACCAGCAGCAGTCACCACAGAGGCGAAGCGCTCAAACCAGGAACGAGGGGCCTGTTTGAGGCCATAGAGAGAACGTCGAAGACGACAAACCATCCCATCGGGAACAGAATATCCAGGAGGAGGCTGCATGTAAACTTCCTCACTCAACTCGCCATTAAGAAAAGCATTCTGAACATCAAGCTGGGAGACAGACCAACGGCGAACAGAAGCAACGGCAAGAAGGGTACGCACAGTAGTCATATGGGCCACAGGGGCAAAAGTCTCATCATAGTCACGGCCGTGCTCCTGCTGAAAGCCACGAGCCACAAGACGCGCTTTATAGCGCTCAAGAGATCCATCAGAGCGAGTCTTAATTTTATAGACCCACTTACACGTGATGGGACGAACACCGAAGGGGGAGAAATAAGATCCCAAGTGCCGGTGCGCTCAAGCGCAGCGATCTCCTCAGCCCATGGCAAGCTGCCATTCAGGATGACGCTCGGCATCCCGATAAGAAGTCGGCTCGGAAACGACAGAGAGACCATACTGACTAGGAGAGTAACGAACTGGAGCACGACGCTGACGAACAGGCCGTGAAGGGGGAAGCTCATCTCGCGAAGACAAGTCATCGAAGAAGAGGAAGAAGGGACAAGCATCGGAAGGATCCGAAGCCGGAGAACGAGGAGTACTAGGTGGACTAGACGAACGAGAGGATGGCGCCGAAGGGGGCGCATCGAAGTAGGAGGGAGGGGAGGAGGGACAGCGGGGGTGCATCCGGAAAAAGAAGAAAAGAGATATCATCCACCGGGTAAGTACCCGAGGTGGGGCGAGGATAGAAGGGACGCGTCTCATCAAACGTGACGTCACGAGAGATACGCATCCGACGACCAACGGGGTCCCAACAGCGATAGCCCTTATGCTCATCACTGTATCCGAGAAAAACACACTCAACAGACTGAGCGGTTAGTTTGGTGCGTTCGCGAGAAGGCAGAAGGACATATCAGACGCAACCAAATGAACGGAGAGTTGAGTAGTCTGGAGAAACACCAGAGAGACGCTCGAGAGGAATGCCACCCTGTAGAGCAGCGGAAGGCTGAATGTTAATGAGGTGGGCCGACGTAGCGACAGCCTCAGCCCAGAAATGTGGCGGAAGAGAAGAAGCAATCATCATAGCACGGGTGGTCTCAAGAAGATGACGATGCTTACGCTCGTGTTGTGGGTATACTTTATGGGTATATCAACGGCATGGCCTAGATCCGGCAAGCCCGGGTGGCCCATAGATGGTGGTGAGGCATGTGGCCCATCGGGCGGCCCAGTTGCTGTAGATCCTGAAGGATGAAGTCCAGCCCAGGAACGGAAAGCCGGATCTCAACCGACCTACGAAGGAGGCCGGATCCGTGACGGCCCATGAAGTATCCGGATCCAAGCACGTACTTAGAGGAAGGCGGATCCTTGACGTACACGGCAAGACATTGTACCGTAGTTAGGCAACTTGTATTCCGGCTAGGACTCTCCATGTAAACCCTAGATCCGTGCGCCTTTATAAGCCGGATCCCGGGAGCCCTAGAGGCACAACCACAACTCATTGTAACAACGCGAAAGCGCCCGGATAATTCCGGACAAGCAGCGAGTAGGCCCCGTCATCGTGCGGGTGTTCCGAAGCCGGGTAACTCGCGTACCACCGTCCCGTGAGCACTCCGCCCTATGGCCCCTACTTCTTCTCCCCCTCGTGAGGATCCCTCCTCCGAGGTACCGTCGATTAGGCAACGACGGCTGGCGCCCACCGTGGGGCCTCGCGGCGTCCGGAGGCCGGAACCGGGAGGGTTCCGCCATGGGAAGCTACGACGACACCATTGCCGTGGGGCGTGTCCTTTACGCCGGAAATCTGCCGATCGTCCCTCCGGATGAGTGTTGGATTCCGGCTAAAACCGACCCCGTCAAGCTCTCCATCGTCCCGGTTGGCGGCATACACATCTTCATCGGGAAACCGTCGATTCCGACGGAAACCCACCGGTGAGTAACGCCGACGCGACCGCCGCCGAGCAGGACGCAGCCGCGAAGATCCGATCCGAGACGCAGGAACTTCCCGGCGAAGATTCCGCCTTAGATCTGAAAAAATCAAATCCCACCCAATCCGCCCCTGAGCAGGAAATAACGGTGGAAGACCAATGCAGATCCGCCTGGGTCTCCCAGGTGTTAGAAAAGTAAAGGTGTCACTTCGTGCACTTCTTGGCCCATACCGCCGGAACCGCCCCTCAGGAAGACGGAGCTGGTCCCGAGCAGGTCGAGGCCCCGGAAAACAACGCTGCTCCGGATCAGCAAGAGGCTGTCGGAGAAAGCGGAACTCCGGCTGAAGAGTAAATTTTGGGAAACCTAAGCCCAATTTCCGGAGACACCCAATCCATGGACACTGAAGAGTTCGATCGCAAGGTGAGGGAATATGGATACGGTGATCAGCCTGAGGTTGATTCCGCCCAACCAAAGCAGGTACTTGCAACTGTAGCGGCGCTGGGATCAGAAGAGGCCGGCACCCAATCCGACCCCCAGCCATCCCATCAGGGATCTCCAATGTCGCGGGAGCGACCCCGTAGGGATTCTTCCTCGGAGAGCCTCCTGTCGCCTGAAGAGATGGTCGCACAAGCAGGCATGGATGCGGTTTATCGCTCGGATATCCTTAACAAACCCATCACTCCCGAAGACATAGAAGCATTAGAAGCTAAGAGAGTGGAACTGCTGGCCACAGCCAAGAAGTTTAAGGACACCGCAGCCACCATGCTGGAGGAAAGGAAGCACGCCGCAGTTTTTGTGGAAGACTTCATCCAGCGTGAGCAGGAGGTGGACGAAGGACTGGCAAAGGTCAAGGAACTCCGAAAGCATTGGGAGGACAAGATCGTTGAAGCTCACCAGGAGGTCGAAAAGGTCCGGCGTGAGTTGATAACTCCCCGCAGGATCACTTTCGCAACTCCAACGGAGCAACAGCCGCTCGCAACCCCAAAGGACAATATGACGAAGGCTGCGGAGATCTTGAAGAAAAACAACGAGGAGATTGACATCGACTATGTTCGCACGCTCGTCGCTTCAGCGGTCAAGCAGCAGAGCAAGGCAGACACTTCGCGCAAATTGGAATCTAACCCAGAGCATTGCGTCTCCACTGCGCAGAAGGACGCCCACGACAATCGCCATCGAGATGACGAATCGCGAACCGGATCCTCGGAACGCAGAAGGAAAGCCACGGAACACCCAAATCCGATCCCCGTACCATCAAAGACGCCACCGTCAGATCCAAGAAAGGGAAAGGATGCAATGTACTCTGGACGAGACAAATACCGCAACCCCTCTCCTCCGCCTAATGGTTACCCGCGTCCCCCTCGCCGCCGTAGTCCAGCCGGAAACACCAGGCCTCAGGGGCATGGTGGAATTGTTATCCGCGACAACGTGCTGCCCTCAAGAAACAGAAACAAAGAGCGCACGCCGGAACCTCGCCGGAATCAGAACAACGATCGTGAGCCCGAGCTTAGGAGGAGTCGGAATGAGGAGCGCGACCCGGAGCCCCGCCGGAGCCGGAACGACCATGGCAGCCAGCCGCCACGGCGAAGGCAGCCACGAAGCCGGAGCCGCACCGGGAAGGCCGGGGAGAATCTGAAGGCGGAAGCAAGAAGTCGGATCGACCACCTCGCAGGTCTCCTCACCACCACCTAGCGGTGGCGGCGGAGGTGGAGGCGGAGGCGGTGGCCGGAGATCTCGCTCTCGCTCACGGCCCCTCGCCACGGCTCGCGCGACGCGCGGGAACGCCTCAACGAATACGGAACCGACTACATCGGTCCGAAGTGCTTTGGCAGGATGATTCGAGAGGAACCAAAGCCAAGGATGAACCTCAAGCTACCCGGAAACCCGAAGCATTATGATGGCACCGAAAGGCCGGATACCTGGATTGAGGATTACTATAATGCAAGTAACCTTTGCCGGAGGAACCCCTAATATCGCTTGCCGCATGCTCCAGCTTGTACCTTGTAGGTCCAGCCCGGATCCGGCTCGGCCGACCTCGAGAAGAACTCCATCTTTTGCCGGTTTGACCCGAAGACCGCTTTCGAGAAACACTTCGGAGGCACCTACAAAAGACCTGCCACGGCAAGCGACTTACAAGCCCGTATCCGGAAGAAGGGAGAATCCTCAAGAAACTTCCTCACACGATGGTTGGCATGCGAGAACGAGTGCGAAAACGTCGACCACACCACCGCCATGTACGCCTTCATTGGTGGACTGCAGAGAGGAGGATTGCTGAGGCATAAGCTCACTTGTTTGGCTAACGCAAATAAACCGACTTTGGATGAGATGATCTCCATTGCCGGCGACCATACCGCCGCCGATGATGACGCAGGCGGTGATATCGCAGCTACAGCAATCCCCCTACACCAACAAAAGAAGAACCGTGATAACGGCAACAACAGCAGCCATAAACGCAAAAACCCTGATGACCAGAAGAGTGGCGGATCCGATATGGTCGCCATGGCGTTCCAACGCGGAGGTTCAGGAGGCGGAAGAGGACGCGGCCGTGGAGGCGGAGCCGGCAGGGGTCAGCAGCATGGCACTGAGGTCACCGCTGGCGGATCCCGCGCCCCGCAAACCTACGAGGAGTACAGAGACATGCCCTGCCTAGCCCACTTGGATACGGTTACAGGGAAGTCCACTCACACCAACCGCAACTGCAAGTGGGTCAACGACCTAAAGAACGACCCGGAGGCAGGATACAAGCGAGCCCGGAAGCACCGCCCACGCGGCAAAGGAGGCAAGGGCAAGAACAAGGATAAAGAGGAGGACAGCTTCGAGGCGATGGACGAGGATGATAACTCGCCGGATCCCAAAGCCGGATCCGCAGGTAAATCCAACCCCTTCGAGAAAAAGAGCGTGGGGGCTTACCACACCTTCCTCGGAACCCCAACAGATCCGCGCTACAAAGTCGGCTACCCGGATCCCGAACGCCACAGCTTCCGGCCGTGCCGCAGTATGTCAGGTGGTCGGAAGTTCCGTGCACATTTGACAGGGAGGATCATCCCGCCATTGTGCCAAAAGAATACTACGCCTTGGTTGTAAGTCCCCGCATAGACGGGTATGACTTCTCCAAGTGCCTCATGGATGGTGGAGCCAGCTTGAACATCATGTACCTGGAGACTCGGAGCGGATGAACCTCACCAAGGAACAGCTCAAACACAAGCAACACCGAGTTTCACGGCGTGGTTCCGGGTAAGAAGGCGAACTCCCTCGGCAGCATCACACTTCCCGTGGCTTTCGGCGATGTTCACAATTTCCGCGAAGAGAAGATCACGTTTGAAGTTGTGCCCTTCAAGAGCTCCTACCACGTCATCTTCGGCAGGCCCACCTACCACAAGTTCCACGCAAGAGCGTGCTACATCTACAACAAGCTCAAGATTCCGGGTCCCAATGGTATGATTACCGTAACCGGAGACTACAAAAAGGCTCATGAGTGCGAGTTAGGCGAAGCCGCCTTCGCAGAGTCTGTCATATCCGGAGAAGAGCTGAAAGGCTACAGAGCCGCGGTGGATCCGACTGAAATGCAGACCACCAAGAAGCAGATCTCCGAACAGAAAAACTCCTTCAGGGCCGCGATAGAGACCAAGAAAGTCAACTTCAAGGAAGGCGACGATTCCAAGCAGGTCTCAGTCGGAGCCAACATGGACCCCAAATAGGAAGACGCGCTCGCCGAGTTCCTCCGCGCTAACATGGATATCTTCGCATGGCAACCTTCTGACATGTCCGGAGTACCAAGGGAACTCGCCGAACACTACCTCAACATAAACCCGGGGGCTAAACCGGTCAAGCAAGTGTAGGATAACGTTGCATAGAAAACAAAAATTTTCCTACCGCAAACACGCAATCCAAGCCAAGATGCAATCTAGAAGACGGTAGCAACGAGGGGATATCGAGTCTCACCCTTGAAGAGATTCAGCCTACAAGATGAGGCTGTTGTTGCTGCGGTAGACGTTCACTTGCCGCTTGCAAAAGCGCGTAGAAGATCTTGATCACGATCGGTTCCGGCGCCACGAACGGGCAGCACCTCCGTACTCGGTCACACGTTCGGTTGTTGATGAAGACGACGTCCACCTCCCGTTCCGGCGGGCAGCGGAAGTAGTAGCTCCTCTTGAATCCGACGAGCACGACGGCGTGGTGTCGGTGGCGGTGGAGAACTCCGGCGGAGCTTCGCTAAAGCACGCGGGAGCTATGGAGGAGAGGGGGCGGCTAGGGTTTGGGAGGGGTGGCCGGCCACTCAAGGGGGCGGCCAGGTTGTGGTCTTAGGGTGGCCGGCCCCCTCCCTTGGCCCCTCATTATATAGGTGGATCCCCAAGAGTTGGTCTCCAAGTCTCCGAATAAGACCCGAACCAAAACCTTCCAAAAGGAGGGGAACCTAGCCAAGCTAGGACTCCCACCAAAGGTGGGAGTTCCACCTCCCATATGGGGGGTGGCCGGCCCCCTAAGGGGAGTCCACTTGGGACTCCTCCCCACTAGGGTTGGCCGGCCATGGAGGTGGAGTCCCATGTGGACTCCACCTTCCTTGGTGGTTTCTTCCGGACTTTTCTAGAACCTTCTAGAACCTTCCATAGAACCTTCCGCGACATTTTAATTCACATAAAATGACATCCTATATATGAATCTTATTCTCCGGACCATTCCGGAACTCCTCGTGATGTCCGGGATCTCATCCGGGACTCCGAACATATATTCGAACTCCATTCCATATTCAAATACTACCATTTCAACATCCAACTTTAAGTGTGTCACCCTACGGTTCGTGAACTATGCGGACATGGTTGAGTACTCACTCCGACCAATAACCAATAGCGGGATCCGGAGATCCATAATGGCTCCCACATATTCAACGATGACTTTAGTGATCGAATGAACCATTCACATACAATACCAATTCCCTTTGTCTCGCGATATTTTACTTGTCCGAGGTTTGATCTTCGGTATCACTCTATACCTTTTTCAACCTCGTCTCCGACAAGTACTCTTTACTCGTACCGTGGTATGTGGTCTCTTATGAACTTATTCATATGCTTGCAAGACATTAGACGACATTCCACCGAGAGGGCCCAGAGTATATCTATCCGTCATCGGGATGGACAAATCCCACTGTTGATCCATATGCCTCAACTCATACTTTCCGGATACTTAATCCCACCTTTATAACCACCCATTTACGCAGTGGCGTTTGGTGTAATCAAAGTACCTTTCCAGTATAAGTGATTTACATGATCTCATGGTCATAAGGACTAGGTAACTATGTATCGAAAGCTTATAGCAAATAACTTAATGACGAGATCTTATGCTACGCTTAATATGGGTGTATCCATTACATCATTCATACAATGATATAACCTTGTTATTAATAACATCCAATGTTCATGATTATGAAACTAATCATCCATTAATCAACAAGCTAGTTAAGAGGCATACTAGGGACTCTTTGTTGTTTACATATCACACATGTATCAATGTTTCGGTTAATACAATTATAGCATGGTATATAAACATTTATCATAAACATAAAGATATATAATAACCACTTTTATTATTGCCTCTTGGGCATATCTCCAACAGTCTCCCACTTGCACTAGAGTCAATAATCTAGATTACATTGTAAGGAACCTAACACCCATGGCATTCCGGTGTTGGTCATGCTTTGCCCTAGGGAGAGCTTTAGTCAACGGATCTGCTACATTCAGATCGGTGTGTACTTTGCAAATCTTTACTTCTCCATCTTCGATGTACTCGCGAATCGAGTGGTAACGCAGCTTGATATGCTTCAGCCTCTTGTGTGACCTTGGTTCTTGTGCATTGGCGATGGCACCCATGTTGTCACGAGTATATGACTAGTGGGTCCAATGCACTAGGAACCACACCGAGCTCTACAATGAACCTCTTCATCCATACCGCTTCGATGAAGCCTCTGAAGCCGCTATGTACTCCGATTCTGTTGAAGACTTCGCCACCGTGCATTGCTTCGAGCTTGCCCAGCTTACTGCAGCACCATTCAATATAAACACGTATCCAGACTGTGACTTAGAGTCATCAGGATCAGTGTTCCAACTTGCATCGGTGTAACTTTTTACAACGAGCTCTTGGTCACCTCCATAACAAAGAAACATATCCTTAGTTCTTTTCAAGTACTTCAGGATATTCTTGACCGCTGTCTAGTGCTCCATTCCTGGATCACTTTGATATCTGCTAGTCAAACTAACGAGCATGCGCTATATCCGGTCTTGTACATAGCATGGCATACATAATAGAGCCTCATCGCCGAAGCATAGGGGATCTGATTCATCCTTTCTCTTTCTTCTGCCGTAGCCGGTCCTTGAGTCTTACTCAAGACCTTGCCCAGTAACATAGGTAAAAACCCTTTCTTACTTTCGTCCATTCTAAACTTCTTTAGAATCTTGTCCAGGTATGTACTCGTGATAGCCCTATTAGGCGTCTTGATCTATCTCTATAAATCTTGATGCCTAATATATACGATGCTTCACCAAGGTCTTTCATTGAAAAACTGTTATTCAAATAACCTTTTACATCGCTTAATAGTTCTATATCATTCCCAATCAATAATATGTCATCTACATATAATATCGGGAATGCTACAGAGCTCCCACTCACTTTCTTGTAAATACGAGCCTCTCCATGACACTCGTATAAATCCGAAGTCTTTGATTACCTTATCAAAGCGTCGGTTCCAACTTCTTGATGCTTGCTTCGAGTCCATAGATTGAACGCTGAAGTTTGCATACTTTGTCAGCATTTTTAGGATCGACAAAACCTTTGGGTTGTACCATATACAACTCTTCCTCAATGTCTCCATTAAGGAACGCCGTTTTGACATCCATCTCGCCAAATCTCATAATCAAAAAATGCAGCTATTGCTAACAAAATCCTCACAGATTTTAGCTTCGCTACGGGTGAGAAAGTCTCATCGTAGTCAACTCCTTGAATTTGTCGGAAACCCTTTGCGACAAGTCGAGCTTTATAGACAGTAATATTACCATCGGCATCTATTTTTCTCTTGAAGATCCATTTATTCTCGACAGCCTTTCGGCTATCGGGTAAGTCTACCAAAGTCCATACTTTGTTATCATACATGGATCCCATTTCGGATTTCATGGCTTCTTGCCATTTGTTGGAATCTGGGCTCATCATCGCTTCTTCATACGTCGCAGGGTCCTCATCATTGTTATCTACAATCATGACATTTAGACAAGGATCATACCAATCAGGAGTGGCACGTTCCCTTGTCGATCTGCGAGGTTCAATAGTTTCCTCGTTCGAAGTTTCATGATCATTATCATTAGCTTCCTCTCGTTGCCGGTGTAGGCGGTATAGGTACAACTTCCGGTACTTGTGCTACTCGATCAACGAGTATAGATTCATTAATCTCATCGAGTTCTACTTTTCTTCCAGATCACTTCTTTAGTGAGAAATTCTTTCTCAAGAAAGGTTCCGTTCTTAGCAACAAAGATTTTGCCTTCGGATCTCGTGATAGAAAGTGTACCCTATAGTTTCCTTAGGGTATCCTATGAAGACGCATTTCTCCGCTTTGGGTTCTAGCTTGTCCGGTTGTAACTTTTTTACATAGGCTTCGCAACCCCAAACTTTAAGGAACGACGACTTAGGTTTCTTATTAAACCATAATTCATACGGTGTCGTTTCTACGGATTTTGATGGTGCTCTATTTAAAGTGAATGCGGCTGTCTCTAATGCATAACTCCAAAATGATAACGGCAAATCAGTAAGAGACATCATAGAACGAACCATATCTAAGAGAGTTCGATTACGACGTTCGGACACACCGTTTCGTTGTGGTGTTCCCGGCGGTGTCAATTGTGAAAGTATTCCGCATTTCTTTAAATGCATGCCAAACTCATAACTCAGATATTCACCTCCGTGATCAGATCGTAGAAATTTAATCTTCTTGTTACGTTGATTTTCTACTTCACTTTGGAATTCCTTAAACTTCTCAAAAGTTTCGGATTTATGTTTCATGAAATAGATATACCCATATCTACTCGGATCATCTCGTGAAGGTTAGAACATAACGATAACCACCGCGCGATGCTACACTCATTGGTCCGCACACATCGGTATGTATGATTTCCAATAAGTCAGTAGCTCGCTCCATCATACCAGAAAATGGAGTCTTAGTCATTTTTCCCATTAGACATGCTTCGCATCTATCAAGTGACTCAAAGTCAAGTGATTCAAGTAATCCATTAGTATGGAGTTTCTTCATGCGCTTCACTCCAATATGACCAAGACGACAGTGCCACATATAAGTAGAATTATCATTCAATTTAATTCGCTTAGCATCAATGTTATGTATATGCGTATCACTACTATCGAGATCTAACGAAATAAGCCATTCTTTTCGGGTGCTTGACCATAAAAGATATTATTCATAAAAATAGAACAACCATTATTCTCGGACTTGAATGAATAACCGTCTTGCATTAAACAAGATCCGGATATAATGTTCATGCTCAACGCGGGTACATAATAACAATTATTTAGGCTTAAAACTAATCCCGAAGGTAGATGTAGAGGAAGTGTGCCGACTGCGATCACATTGACCTTGGATCCGTTTCCAACGCGCATCGTCACTTCATCCTTCGGTAGTTGTCGTTTATTCTTTAGTTCCTGTTTCGAGTTACAAATATGAGCAACCGAACCAGTATCAAATACCCAGGTACTAGAACGAGAACTAGTGAGATAAACATCTATAACATGTATATCGGATATACCTTCTTTCTTCTTCTTGACAAGGCCGCTCTTCAAATCCGCCAAATACTTGGAGCAATTACGCTTCCAGGTGTCCCTTCTCCTTGCGGTAATAGCACTCGAGCATCGGGCTTAGGGCCGTTCTTAGGTTTCATAGGAGGCGTGGCAGCTTTCTTGCCACCCTTCTTGAATTTTCCCTTAGACTTGCCCTGTTTCTTGAAACCGGTGGTCTTGTTGACCATCAACACTTGGTGCTCTTTCTTGATCTCAATCTCAGCAGCTTTTAGCATGCCAAAGAGTTCGGGTAACTCCTTGTTCATGTTCTGCATATTGTAGTTCATCACAAAGTTCTTGTAACTTGGTGGCGGTGATTGAAGGACACGATTAATCCCCGATCCGTTAGGAATCACTATTCCCAAGTCACCGAGTTTCTTCGCATGCCCGGTCATGGCGAGCATGTGCTCACTAATGGAGCTGCCTTCTTCCATCATACAGCTGAAGAAATGTTTCGATGCTTCATAGCATTCCACGGCCGCATGAGTCTCAAAAATAGCTTTCAGCTCATTCATCAACTCATGAGGATCGTGGTGCTCAAAACGTTTTTGAAGATCGGATTCCGGACTGCACAGGATGGCACACTGAACTTGAGAGTACCGAGTTTTCCGAGTCTCGTAAACAGCTTTTACTTCATCGGTTTCAGTTTCGCAGGAGGGTCACCTAGCGGTGCATCAAGCACATATTGCAGATTTCCGCCGGAGAGGAAGATCCTCACATGACGGAACCGGTCGGTGAAGTTGCTACCGTTGCTCTTAAGCTTTTCTTTCTCTAGGAACTGGTTAAAATTGATTGGGGACGCCATCTCTACAACATATATTTGCAATAGTTTAGACTAAGTTTATGACAAATTGAGTTCAAATTTTAATTCAACATAATTAAAAATCTAGGTGAACTCCCACTCAAAACAATATCCCTCGCATTGTCTTAGTGATCACACGAACCAAATCCACCGCACCTAAACCCGATCATCACGAGAAAAGGTGTGATTTCAATGGCGAACACTCAAAGTGTTCATCATATCAATCATATGATTCATGCTCTACCTTTCGGTATCATGTGTTCCGAGACCATGTCCGTACATGCTAGGCTCGTCAAGGCCACCTTAGTATCCGCATGTGCAAAAGCTGTCTTGCACCCGTTGTATGTACTTATCGAATCTATCACACCCGATCATCACGAGATGCTTCGAAACGATAAGACTTGATAACGGTGCTACTAAGGATGAACACTTTATTATCTTGAGATTTTAGTGAGGGATCATCTTATAATGCTACCGTCGCGATCTAAGCAAAATAAGATGCATAAAAGGATTAACATCACATGCAGTTCATATGTGATATGATATGGCCCTTTTGTCTTTGCGCCTTTGATCTTCATCTCCAAAGCACGGACATGATCTCCATCATCTTCGGGCATGATCTCCATCATCGTCGGCGTAGAGTCAAGGTCAATGGCGCCGTCTTCATGATTGTCCTCCATGTAGCAACTATTACAACTACTTTGAAATACTACTCAACATGAAATTTAAAGACAACCATAAGGCTCCTGCCGGTTTCCACAATACAATAATGATCATCTCATACATATTCATCATCACATTATGGCCATATCACATCACCAAACCCTGCAAAAACAAGTTAGACGCTCTCTAATTTGGTTTGCATATTTTACGTGGTTTAGGGTTTTCGATATAGATCTAATCTACCTACGAACATGAACCACAACGTTGATACTAATGTTGTCAATAGAAGAGTAAATTGAATCTTTACTATAGTAGGAGAGACAGACACCCGCAAAGCCTCTTATGCAATACAAGTTGCATGTCGAACGAGGAACAAGTCTCATGAACGCAGTCATGTAAAGTTAGTCCGAGCCGCTTCATCCCACTATGCCATAAAGATGCAAAGTACTCAACTAAAGATAACAAGAGCATCAACGCCCACAAAACCATTGTGTTCTACTCGTGCAACCATCTATGCATAGACACGGCTCTGATACCACTGTAGGATAACGTTGCATAGAAAACAAAAAATTTCCTACCGCGAACACGCAATCCAAGCCAAGATGCAATCTAGAAGACGGTAGCAACGAGGGGATATCGAGTCTCACCCTTGAAGAGATTCCAAAGCCTACAAGATGAGGCTCTTGTTGCTGCGGTAGACGTTCACTTGCCGCTTGGAAAAGCGCGTAGAAGATCTTGATCACGATCGGTTCCGGCGCCACGAACGGGCAGCACCTCCGTACTCGGTCACACGTTCGGTTGTTGATGAAGACGACGTCCACCTCCCGTTCCAGGGGGCAGCGGAAGTAGTAGCTCCTATTGAATCCGACAGCACGACGGCGTGGTGTCGGTGGCGGTGGAGAACTCCGGCGGAGCTTCGCTAAAGCACGCGGGAGCTATGGAGGAGAGGGGGCGGCTAGGGTTTGGGAGGGGGTGGCCGGCCACTCAAGGGGGCGGCCAGGTTGTGGTCTTAGGGTGGCCGGCCCCCTCGCTTGGCCCCTCATTATATAGGTGGATCCCCAAGATTTGGTCTCCAAGTCTCCGAATAAGACCCGAACCAAAACCTTCCAAAAGGAGGGAAACCTAGCCAAGCTAGGACTCCCACCAAAGGTGGGAGTTCCACCTCCCATATGGGGGTGGCCGGCCCCCTAAGGGGAGTCCACTTGGGACTCCTCCCCCACTAGGGTTGGCCGGCCATGGAGGTGGAGTCCCATGTGGACTCCACCTTCCTTGGTGGTTTCTTCCGGACTTTTCTAGAACCTTCTAGAACCTTCTAGAACCTTCCATAGAACCTTCCGCGACATTTTAATTCACATAAAATGACATCCTATATATGAATCTTATTCTCCGGACCATTCCGGAACTCCTCGTGATGTCCGGGATCTCATCCGGGACTCCGAACAAATATTCGAACTCCATTCCATATTCAAATACTACCATTTCAACATCCAACTTTAAGTGTGTCACCCTACGGTTCGTGAACTATGCGGACATGGTTGAGTACTCACTCCGACCAATAACCAATAGCGGGATCCGGAGATCCATAATGGCTCCCACATATTCAACGATGACTTTAGTGATCGAATGAACCATTCACATACAATACCAATTCCCTTTGTCTCGCGATATTTTACTTGTCCGAGGTTTGATCTTCGGTATCACTCTATACCTTGTTCAACCTCGTCTCCCGACAAGTACTCTTTACTCGTACCGTGGTATGTGGTCTCTTATGAACTTATTCATATGCTTGCAAGACATTAGACGACATTCCACCGAGAGGGCCCGGAGTATATCTATCCGTCATCGGGATGGACAAATCCCACTCGTTGATCCATATGCCTCAACTCATACTTTCCGGATACTTAATCCCACCTTTATAACCACCCATTTACGCAGTGGCGTTTGGTGTAATCAAAGTACCTTTCCAAGTATAAGTGATTTACATGATCTCATGGTCATAAGGACTAGGTAACTATGTATCGAAAGCTTATAGCAAATAACTTAATGACGAGATCTTATGCTACGCTTAATATGGGTGTATCCATTACATCATTCATACAATGATATAACCTTGTTATTAATAACATCCAATGTTCATGATTATGAAACTAATCATCCATTAATCAACAAGCTAGTTAAGAGGCATACTAGGGACTCTTTGTTGTTTACATATCACACATGTATCAATGTTTCGGTTAATACAATTATAGCATGGTATATAAACATTTATCATAAATATAAAGATATATAATAACCACTTTTATTATTGCCTCTTGGGCATATCTCCAACAGCAAGCTATGCGACGCTTTGGAGATAAGAAGCGCCGCGCCATAGGAATGGAATTAGCAAAGTTACTAGAGGCAGGTTTTGTAATAGAAGTAATCCACACTGATTGGGTCGCAAATCCCGTCCTTGTACCCAAAAAGAACACTGAAATACTAAGAATGTGCATCGATTACTCCGGCTTGAACAAACATTGCCCGAAAGATCCGTTTCCCCTACCGCGCATTGGCCAAGTCACTGATTCGACGGCAGGGGCGGAACTTTTGTGTTTTCTTGATGCGTATTCCGGGTATCATCAGATCCGGATGAAGGAGTCTGACCAAAAGACGACCTCATTCATCACCCCGTTTGGCACTTACTGCTATGTTACTATGCCCTTTGGCTTGAAAAACGCAGGTGCCACCTACCAACGTACGATGCAGCGGTGCTTGAAGGACCAGATCGGCCGGAACGTACACGCCTACGTCGACGACATCGCGGTCATGACTCGGAAAGGATCCGACTTGATCAGCGACCTCACAGAAACCTTTGAGAATCTCCGTCGATACAAGATGATGTTGAATCCGCTGAAGTGCGTCTTTGGCGTACCAGCCGGAAAACTCCTTGGCTTCATTGTCTCTAACAGGGGCATTGAAGTGAACCCGGAAAAGATCAAGGCAATTTTGTGCATAAAAAGGCCAACTTGTCTCAAAGATGTGCAACGGCTCACTGGTTGTGTCGCAGCAATCAGCAGGTTTGTTAGCCGTCTTGGCGAGAAGGCACTTCCCCTGTACAAGCTATTGAAGAAAACGAGACAAGTTTGTCTGGGACGAGGCGGCGGACGCAGCACTACAAGGGTTGAAGGAGATACTTACCTCCCCACCTATCCTAGCAGCTCCAGGAGAGTCAGAGCCTATGCTCCTTTACCTGGCAGCCACCAACAGGGTCATCATCCTCGTCATCGTGGTGGAACGACAGGAAGAAGGTCACGAATATGGAGTCCAAAGGCCGGTTTACTATATCGGCGAGGTCCTTACGGAATCCAAACAGCGCTACCCTCACTTTCGAAGTTAGCCTACGGAGTATTCCTGGGCAGCAGGAAGCTGAGACATTACTTCCAAGAACATCCAAGAATGGTCGTGAGCAAGGCTCTGCTGTCAACGATTCTCAACAACGCTGACGCAACAGGACGCACAGCAAAATGGGGCATTGAATTATCCGCCTTCGATATCAACTACAAAGCCAGGACTGCGGTCAAATCACAGGTCTTGGCGGATTTCGTTGCAGATTGGACAGAAGCTCCGAATGCTAGTCTGGAGCCGGAACCAGAGACATGGGTTATGCACTTCGATGGATCCAAGCAGCATCAAGGCTCAGGAGCCGGAGTCACTCTGAAGTCCCCTACCGGAGAAGAACTGCAGTACGTTTTGCAGATCCACTTCGAAGCTACAAACAACATGGCGGAGTACGAGGCTCTACTACACGGATCGCGCATCGCTAAGGAAATAGGGATCAAGCACATTATCTGCTGCGGAGATTCCGACCTGGTGGCACAGCAAGTAGCCGGAACCTGGAACGCTAGAAATTCCGTCATGGCGGCTTACCGAGACGAAGTTGACGAGATCGCCAAATGCTTTCTAGGATACGAAGTCAAGTACGTCCGGAGAGACGACAATGCAGCGGCAGACATGCTATCCAAGCTCGGATCCGGCGGGAAGCCAATTCCGCCCGGCATTTTCTCGGAGCACCTACGGATACCCTCGGTGAAGGGCGCTAACCCGGAAAACCCAGACGTGGCAGTATCTCCGGCTAGAGAAGTGATGGCTATCATTCCGGCTTGGACGCAGCCTTTCCTGGACTACCTCATCGATCAGAAGTTGCCAGAGGACGAGGTCCTCGCAAGACAGATCATTAGACGAGCAAGATCCTACACAATTGTTGATGGACAGCTCTACAAACGAAGCGCAACAGGGGTATTTCTCAAATGCGTCTCTAATCAAGATGGCATTGAAATCCTCAGAGAGATCCACGCAGGGGATTGCGGGCATCATGCCGCTGCCAGGTCACTCGTTGCAAAAGCTTTTCGGATAGGCTTTTACTGGCTCACAGCTAAAGAAGATGCTGACAAGATAGTCAAGACCTGCCGAGGTTGTCAGTACTACGCTACTCAACCAAACGCTCCAGCCCAAGAGCTGAAGACCATACCTATCACCTGGCCATTTGCGGTCTGGGGGCTCGATATGGTTGGTAAGTTAAAAAGATCATCTCCTGGCGGTTTCGAATACCTCTTGGTCACTGTTGACAAATTCAGCAATGGATCGAGGCAAAGCCAGTGAGAAAAGCCGATGGTGCTACGGCACTAAAATTTGTCTGCAGCCTCGTGATGAGATTCGGCATCCCACACAACATAATCACAGATAATGGCACAAACTTCGCTCAGGGAGAATTGAAGGATTATTGTGAGACAATGGGGATTCGATTGGACCTTGCATCTGTGGCTCACCCACAATCCAATGGTCAAGTTGAAAGGGCTAACGGTCTAATATTATCAGGAATCAAGCCACGCCTTGAAGAACCGCTGCGACGAGCAGCTGGAGCTTGGGCTGACGAGCTGGACGCTGTCTTGTGGAGTTTGCGAACTACCCCTAACAGGTCAACAGGGTTTACCCCATTCTTCCTGGTATACGGATCCCAAGCCGTGATTCCCTCCGACATCATCCATGATTCGCCGCAAGTTTCCGCCTATAATGAAGAAACAACTGACGAGGCCAGACAGCTATCTGTGGACCTGATCGAAGAAGCTCGGAATTTAGCTGACCAGCGCTCCGCCATATACCAGCAAAAGCTCCGACGTTATCACAGTCGTCGAGTCCGGAATCGCTCTTTCATGACAGGAGACCTGGTCCTCCGCCTTCGACAGGTGAAAGACCATAAGCTGCAGTCCCCATGGGAAGGACCCTTCGTCGTTAGCAAAGTGCTTCATAACGGATCGTACTACCTTGTTGATTTCCGAGAGCTGAGGGACAGACCTGCTAATTGGCACCGGAAACGCAAGCGTGAGGATCCGGATGACATCTACGACGAGACAGATCGCCCCTGGAACATCGCACAGCTACGTCCTTTCCACACTTAGCGTATTCTTTCCGAGTTATAAACTCTGTAATAGTTATACATGATCAATGAAATAAAGCTTATGGTTCACTCTTCGAGTCTTTTACCTCCTTTACTTGTTCATTTTTAGATCGTGTGAGTTTTCCGACTAAAACCGCAGAGCTGGATATTTCCGCCTAGGCGTGTGTGAAAGTTGCGATTTTCAAAAATCGTCCCTCAGGACGTAAGCTTAAGTTTTCTGATCGAAACGTTTTCTGTTGCGAATTCGTGGATTCCTAGTAGCGATTTCCGTCACCTTGGCTGGGGGCTTGTTTCCGTGGTTATTGACGGATTGCCATTGGGCTTCGTCGCCGTTGGCGAGTGTTTCCGGCTAAAGGTCTTCCGGCTCGCGGAAGGTCAAGCGAGTTAGCCGGAAAACATCAAAATCAGCACTTGCTTTCAAACAAAACGAAACATGCAAATAATATTAAGGGATAGCAGGATAAGTTGTTTCCGCCCATGCATATTTGTTTCGTCCCTAGCTACTTAAGAATTTAAAGTCTTATTACAAACCCTCGCTGGGGCCAAAAATGATGCATTGTTTTTCCGCAGGACTAAGTTTTTACTTCTCCTTAGCCGGAGAAGTTTCCACATTGGCATCAGCTCCTCCGGCGTCAGTCGGAGCTTCCTTCTCCGCGTCTTTGGCAGGCGAAGAGACATCCTCATCTTCTTCCGCTTCAGTTGCAGTCGGAAAAGCAACGCCACCTTGGTTCTTTGAGCTCGTCTAAGTATACTGGCTTCCGGATTGGGCGGGCCTGGTTTCCGCTTCGCGATCCTTCAAAAGCTCAGCTTCGAGAGGCTCGTCAGCAGGAAGAACCACCTTCTCATAGAATTCATCGTGATGGATCCTCCGAGCAATGCATGTATCATAGCCGCTAACCGCGTCAAGCAGTGCATTGACATCAGCATCCGGAGGAACGCCAGAAGTCACCCGGTCTAGGTTCAAACTCGGATTATGCGCTAAGCACATAGCCAAGGACATGGCAGCTGCACCCCGTGCCGAAGAGGATTGCAGGTCCACAACCAGCTCCGGAAGCAAATCCATCCTCTTGATGAGCTTACGCACTTCGCAGGTTCGGCTCTTCTTGATGTTGAGGTTGTGACAGATTTTCCTGGAGGCGGAGATGAGATCCTTGCAGTCTTCTCCGGCCAGCTGTAGCAGGTCATCGCGCGGGAACTGGCTCCGGCGTTCCTCATCATATCCAAGCGGATCTGGAAGATGCGAGTTTTGTTAAAAACAACAAGTTACACGTATGCTGTCATATGAGTTTCGAGGACGTACCCATGACGTCGGAATTGAGCAAGTCCCAGCAGCTCTCCGCTGTCTTCATATATTTGCGAAGACCTCCAATTTCTTTTTGCTGCTTCTGGATGATGTTGCTGTCAGTCTGTCTTTTCAGCTCAAACTCACCAGTTTTGCGAGCAAGCTCCGAGTTCTTCTCAGAACTTTTCTGTTCTGCCTCTGCGAGCTTCGCCTCAAGATTTTTCTGTGAAGCACGTAGAGTTTCCAACTCAGAGGAAGCTGCAGCGAGAGAAGAGGAGGCACCTGCTCATGGTTACATAAAGCGTCAAGTTCGGAAAAATGCGGAACATAACCTACAATCGTCAGTAATCAGAAACCAACCTTGGGCTTCTGATAGTTGTTTCTTCAAATCCGCATTCTCGGCTTGGAAGCGCTGGATTTTCTCCGCCTGGCTGATGGTCACACGACGTTGCAGCGCAATGTTTTTATGCAACTCGTAATGCAAGGCTTTTTGTTCCTGCAAACACAGCCAGAAACGGAGTAAGTTCCGCCATCATGGTTTAAGTCTTCCTAAAGCATTGTGGCTGGAAATTTTTTCCGCCATCATGCTTGGGGGCTACCACGACTTTTAAAATTTCCTTTCAGATTAAGTTCTCTAAAAGTATTCAGACGCTAACTAATAAAGTTTCCGCCTAAATACTTGGGGGCTACTGGGGAGTTACCTTTTGCTTGCAAACAAGCTTGTCGAAGAATTGGCCAATGTTTTTCTTGGCGTCCTGGATCTCCGATGTTTCAACGTCCGGTTTGCCCCAGACGTTGTTCAGCATAGCATTGAGCAAATCTTGCTCCAGCTCCCACTTCTCTGCCTCCGTTAGTTTGTTAAAAAACTTTGTGGCATAGGCTTTCGGGGTGGAAGTAAGATCAGCCGGATCTCCAAAGTTCTTGGGAAAAACGACCATATCGCCTGTGGTGGCTTCAGCTTTGCCGGAGGAATTAACTTCTGCTTCCCCTTGGCTTCGTCCTTCAATTTCATCATTGATGGGACCCTTGCCGCCGGAATCATCTCCGCCCGCTCTGTCGCTTCTAACCGGAATTACTTCCGGTGGAGTGGGTGCGGCAGGAGCTGGAGACTGGTCCGCGGGAGGAGGAGAAGGCTGCAGGGGGGCTTGTGGAGCGCTCGGCGGAGTTGGCGTCAAAGGACCAACGGCGGGAGACTTCTTCTGCATATACTTAGTGATATGCTCCTGAACGTTGGTCCGCGCGGTGGTAGGGTTCGGATTCCTGTGAGCAAGTAAAAGAAAAATATGCATAACACAGCTCACCAATATAGATAACGCACATTACTCGGAAACTTACGTTGCACCCGGAATGTTGGGACGTGAGGGTTTTCCTGCTGTCGAAAGCATCTTCAGGCGTTGGCGCTCCGCCTTCCTGGAGTCAAGTGGAGGTGGTTTGACCACCCTGGGTTTCTTGGTGGAAGCCTCGCCGCTGCCTCCGGCGTCAGAGCCGAAGACTTTGGCGCGGGAACGCTTTGTAGGTCGAGGAGCAGCCTTTCGAGGTGCTTGTTCCTCTTCCTCCTCAGGGTCCTCCGGATCCTCTTCCACCGAGTCGCCGCTAACGGGAACTCGGAGTATGGTGCGCAGGTTTTCCTCCGCCAAAGAGTCAAGCTGCGAAAAGAGTGAGCAGAACAAGTTAAACACTTAGAAAATTGTGAAAGGATAAAGGAATGCGAAGGTATAAGCGCTTACCGGAGGACATTTATCGTGTGTGCTGATATCCTTAATCAGTTCCGGGACCTGTTGGCCTCTAGCAATCTTCACCAACGTTTTGAACCTCCTCTTCAGGGAGTCGGCCGGAAGATCGTGGCGGGTGACTCGGAGGAGATCGTCCGCCCCAGTGTACGCGCACATCAGACGTGCGTTGTAGCGCAAGGGTTGGATTCTCCGCGTGAACCAGCTGAGGGTGAGCTGGGCTCCGGTTAGTCCATCATGAACTAACCAGGAAATCCTCCGCGTGGCCTTCTCCAATATGGGTGTTTGGGCAAGCGTGGGGATGAAGCTCCAGCTCGCCAATTCGTCCGGAGGCGTGTTGCTGAAGGGTGGAAGTCCATCGTGGACGCTTGGAACTGGCGCGGTCTTCACATAAAACCATCCGGCGTTCCAATACCGGACGGATTCGTGGGAGTCATGAGGAGGATAGATCCGACCAGAGCGGAGCATGAACGTCATACTTCCGCAGTTTAGCATGGCCTTGTCCTTCGTCTCCTTCTTCACTCGGAAAAAGAATTGCCATAGTTTGATGTCGGGTCGAATTCCGAGATGCCCCTCGCAAAGAGTTGCGAAGTTTGAGAGCAAGAGGTAGGAGTTGGGGCAGATGTTGTGGGGCTGAAGCCCGTACGTGTCGAGGACGGAAAGGAAGAACTCCGAGCAAGGGAGCGATAATCCGCGCTCGACCCACGCCTTTGTCATGACACGTTCATCTGTGTCGGGTTTGGGAACGTCGGAGTCGCGCGTGAAACTCCAATGTTCGGAGATCATGCCTTCGTTTTGAAGCTCCCGGAGCTCCGCGTCTGTTGTCTCGCAGGGCCACCATTGACCCCGCACCCCTTCACGGCTCCGGGCCTTGGAAGCTTTTTTGTTTTCCACCTCTTGTACCTTGGCTGCCATTCTAGCTTGGCCTTGTAGCTCCTCTTCGAGCTCCTGGGATCCGGCCTAATAAAGTACTGGAAGAGGCGGAGAACGGTTGAGCAAGCCTAACGTCGGAAACATATGGTGGTAGGAACGCAATGGGATCCGGGCAAATCGGTTCCACGGCACTGGGATCCGGGCTACTCGGAGAACTACCAGTGCAGTGAGGAGAACCGTGAGGCATGCTTCCGGCTGCACCCATGCGAGCTAAGTTGAGTAACCGGAAAATCTATACTACAGCTACTTCTTCTTCTACAAGACCGGTGCACGTACCGGCAATGGCGCGACGGTCCGGCGAAGTTCCGGCGAAGTAGAGGTCGACGAACTGGCGGCTTCGAGCCTCCGATGACCACGATTCGGCGGCGGAGTTGATTTCTTGATCAACCGTAGCGATCTTGGTTGGAGGAGAGGCTTGAGGCGGCGGCGTGTGAAGCTCCCGCGCGGAAGGTTCGCCGGAGTTGAGATCCGTCGGGCGGCGCGGCGCGAGGAAGAAGATGAAGTGGTAAGGTGCGGTGAAAGAATGAAGAATTACCGAGCCGCGGGGTATTTATAGGCCACGCGCGGAGATTCGGGATTCGGATCCAACGGTGGAAACGAAACGGTCGCACCGTTGGATGGATGACACGTGTCTTAGGTCAAGTGCGGTAAAACGACGTGGAGGTAACTTAACCATGCACTCCCGAAATTTCCGGCTAAAGATTTGCATCTGCGAAAATTTGGCGCGGGAAAAAAGGAGGTTGTGCGCGGGAGAAGCGGAATCTCCGTTGCGATACCTAATCTAAGGACGAAGGATTTCCGAGTGAGTGAACACGGAATCAAGTAAAAGTTTTGAAGCTCTTCAAGATTCTCTTCGGATCCGAGCTGAATGAAGTCGGAGGAATGATGAATCTCGGAGAACTTCGGGGGCTACTGTTGTGGGTATACTTTATGGGTATATCAACGGCATGGCCTAGATCCGGCAAGCCCGGGTGGCCCATAGATGGTGGTGAGGCATGTGGCCCATCGGGCGGCCCAGCTTGCTGTAGATCCCGAAGGATGAAGTCCAGCCCAGGAACAGGAAGCCGGATCTCAACCGACCTACGAAGGAGGCCGGATCTGTGACGGCCCATGAAGTATCCGGATCCGAGCACGTACTTAGAGGAAGGCGGATCCTTGACGTACACGGCAAGACATTGTACCGTAGTTAGGCAACTTGTATTCCGGCTAGGACTCTCCATGTAAACCCTAGATCCGTGCGCCTTTATAAGCCGGATCCTGGGAGCCCTAGAGGCACAACCACAACTCATTGTAACAACGCGAAAGCGCCCAGATAATTCCAGACAAGCAGCAGTAGGCCCTGTCATCGTGCAGGTGTTCCGAAGCTGGGTAACTCGCGTACCACCGTCCCGTGAGCACTCCGCCCTATGGCCCCTACTTCTTCTCCCCCTCGTGAGGATCCCTCCTCCGAGGTACCGTCGATTAGGCAACGACAGCTCGGCGACGCCATTTTGAGCATGCGCGCCGGGACAAGAAAACTGAGCGAGGGTGCCCTCCTCAGCAAGGACACCACGAAGGTGCTGGGAGATATACTCACCAGCAGAATCAGCACAGAACACGCGAATGGGTGAGGAATACTGAGTGCGGACCATGGCCGCAAAATGCTGATAAATAGAGAGCACCTCACTGCGAGAGCGCATGAAAAACACCCAGGTGTACCGTGAAAAATCATCAATGAATAAGATATAGTATCGATGGCCCCCTTTCGAAGAGAAGGGAGCCAGACCCCAAACATCTGAATGGACTAAATCGAACGGTCGCTGAGAGACATGCACACTAGTAGGATAGGGAAGCCGAATCTGTTTGCCTAACCTACAACCCTGACAGTGTAACGACCCATCTCCAGAGACAGACCCCAGAAGGCCACGATGAACCAAAGACGACAGGCGAGAGTCACAAAGGTGACCAAGACGATGATGCCACTGTTGAAAAGAGCCGGTGACAGAGGCAACAACCGGAGGAGAACTGGTAGATGAAGTGGCAGCGGAAGGAACACGAAGCCAGTCTAACTCCCAAAGCCCCGGAGACTTACGGCTACGAGGGCCAGCTCCAACCAGGGCCTGTGTGCGACGATCCTGAACCGCACAAGACTCAGCGTCAAGAATGACGCGACAACCGGAATCGGTGAGTCGGCTAGCAGAGAAAAGGTTCATCCGAAGGCGAGGAACATGAGAAACATCGGGGACGAGAGAAAGAGGGAGTAGAAAGGGTGCCTCTACTAGAAACAGGAATAGAGGTACCATCAGCCGTGACAACACGGACAGGAGAAATAAGAGACCGAAGAGCGGACGGAATAGAGGACTCGGAGGTCATATGAAAGGAAGCTCCGGAATCCGGATACCACGGGGACGTACCGACCGTGTAGAAAGTGGTGGTCGCGCGAGTGCCGGAAGAGCCGATCCACGGAACCAACGGCGCCCGGCGAGGAAGAGTCCGTAGTAGCGAGCGGACCACGAAGACCCCCGAGAATATCCCGATCGGAGAGTGCAACTGCAGAAGATCCCGAAGAGCCAGCCTCGGCGACGATCCTGGAACTGCGGACATAAACTGGGATCCCGCGTCCAGCAGGTGGAGGAAGTGTGGCCAACCTTGCCACAGTAGGTGCAATAAGGACGAGGGCGGAGACTCGAACCGCGAGGCTGCTGAGGTAAACTGGAATCCCAAGCATCAAGCAGACAGTGAAGCTGCGCTATCTCATGCGCAGAGAGGGGCGCGACTGGAGAGGTCGACATACAATCAGGTGCCGACGAGGAGCTATCACCCACACGCACAGAGGCCACCAAAGGGGGCGACAGAGAGCAACACGCCGATGAAGACAGAGTCGGCAAAGCGCGGTCATAGCCACGTGAAGAGGCCGCGAAAGTCGATGTAGAGCGGCGGGCCGACGTAGTCGAAGTCGGCGAAGCGCGGGCAGAGCCGCATGAAGAGGCCGCAAAAGTCGATATAGAGCGGCAGGCCGAGGGAGACAAAATCGGCGAAGCGGGGCCAGAGCCGCGGGAAGAGGCCGCGAAAGTCGGTGTAGAGCGGCGAGCCGACGTAGGTGAAGCGCGGGCAGAGCCGCGTGAAGAGGCCGCAAACGGCGACGAAGAATGGCTAGCCGTCATACACGGAGGCAGCGGACAAAGACCAAGTACCGAAGGGAGGCCCAAAGATAAGGCGGGATCAGCGGAAGAAGACATCGGATAACAACAGCCGACGACAGTAATTTTTTTTTTGATTTTTTTTTGATTTTGTTTTTTTTTTTACTTCAGATCGAAGTCAACCAACCAGAAATGGGCCGACGGCGCAACAAGACGGGAAACGGGCCGGCGGCGCTGAAGAGCTGGCGTCGGGCGGAGGAAGTCCTGGCGCTGCTTGTCGAAGACGAGGCGAGCGTCGGGGAGTGGGAGCAGCCTGCCGTCCGGGAGAGGGGCCGGCGGCGCAGATTGTAGGGAGCGGGGCCAGCGGCCGGGAGTAGGGCCGGGGGCCGGCAAAATCGGGCGAAGAAGAGCAGGCGGGGTGGGGAGAGCAGCCCGGGCGGCTCTGGATCGGGCGCGGAGGAGATCGAGGCGGCCAGGCTTTGGTGAGCCGACGGGCAGTTCGGAAGGAGATCGAGCTGGAGGTGACCGAGCGGACGGGATCGAGGACCAGATCGACGGGATCGAGGACCAGATCGAGGACGGACGGGCTTTGGCGAGCCGACGACCAGATCGAGGACGGACGGGCGACGGCGGAACAAGCTGAGACGCACGACGCATGGACTAGAAAAATAGGACCAAAATTGGCTCTGATACCATGTTAAGGCAATATGCTTGTTGTATTACCAGGGAGCCAAAGGCCACAATATATAGTATATGTATAGGTGCACATATGCAGAAAGCCCCCTGACATAGAGAGAAACTACAATATACATATATATACATCTAACAAAATGTACCACTCTCTAAACTAGGCGTGCAAAGTGTGACTATAAGATGCAATTTAACAAACTCAACTTAGACAAAATCTGTCCTTTATATGGATACTGTTGATTGGTTACCACAATTATGGTGTGACGGATGCACTTTGTTAGCATACATTGCCACACCATCTGCCAATTTGTCTTCCCAACCGCGTTAATATGTTCTTATCAAAGTTTGCCATAGATACGGATGTCCAAAATACTCCCCATTTCAAGCCAAGCAAGTAATGAGTAGTGAAGCAGTCTAACCCAAATGTTTGTTGTCACCGATTTATATACTCTGAGTTTACTCAAAGTCAGACATTGCCAAGTATGATTAAGTATTTAGAAAAATAAATAACATGTGCAATGTAAAATCTATATTATTGAAAATGTCATAAGATCTATTCTCATATTATATGCATTCGATATTATAAATATTGTTATTCAAACTTAATAGATTTTAACTTTAACTAAATCTAGAACACGAAGTAAGTAAAAACGATGAACTATATATGATCAAGGAAATTAACAGGTACATCGAGACACTGCAATCAGCTATTGAATTTGAGGTACCTAGCACTTCCTTCGTTTCACATTAGTTTGCTGCTGGTGTAGTATATATAATTTTGTACTAAATCAATGTCAACTAATATGAAATGGAGGAAGTACTTATGTTTGATTAAGCCTACATTGCATAGATCAACCTCGCTGTCGGAGTCCACTTGCTAATTAAGCTGCTACAGGTAGGGTTGTAACTAAGATATCAGAGCTAGGCAGCTAGCACTCGGCATCGTAAGTAAGTGTGAGTGTGTGCCGATGCTAATTAAGACGGGCATGCAGGTGCAGCATCGATCAGACATCAATAGATTCCTTCTCGTCGAGCACGGCGGGCTTGCAGTCTGGCAGGACCTCGAGCAGGAGCTTCACGACGGACCTCATCGACGGGCGGTTGATCGGGAGGCTGGACGAGCAGTGCAGGGCGACGTTGAGGACCTTGCGCATCTCGTCCCTGGACTCGCCGGCGAGCCTCGGGTCGAGCACGGAGTCTACCCCGTTCTGCTCGATGCTGCCGCGGACCCAACTCACCAGGTCCTTGTCGCCGAGCTCCGGCCCGACGGCCTTCTTGCCGGTCACAAGCTCCAGCATCACCACGCCGAAGCTGTACACGTCGCTCTTCTCAGTGATGCGCAGCGTGTACGAGTACTCTGAAATTAATTAAGATCGCAGTGGAATTCGATCGTCATCATCAGTTGTTAATCAGCACCGTAGGAATCACAGCTGAGAAAGTCGGTTAGTTGGCAAGTGAACTCACCGGGAGCAATGTAGCCGCACGAGCCGGCGATGGCTGACACGGCGTTCGGGCCGTCGCCGATGACCATGGCGACACCGAAGTCGGCGACCTTGGCGCCGAACTCGGCGTCCAGCAGGATGTTGTTGGACTTGACGTCCCGGTGCACGATGGGCGGCGCGCAGTCGTGGTGCAGGTAGGAGAGCCCCTCGGCGGCGTCGACCATGATCCTGTACCTCATCGGCCAGTCCAGGAGGCTGCCCTTGCCGCCGTGGAGGAGGTCGCCCAGGCTGCCGTTGGGCATGTACTCGTAGACCAGCAGCCCGCGGTCGCCGCTGCGAAGGCAGCACCAGAGCTTCACGATGTTCTTGTGCCGGATCCTGCCCAGCGTCGTGACCTCCGCCTCGAATGTGTCCTTCATGACGGCCTTGCCGTCCTTGTCTTTCCTTGCCGCGGCACCGGCGACTCCCCACAGCTTCTTAACGGCCACGACGTCGTCATCGGCGCCGCCTCCACGGCCGACGACGGCCCTGTACACCTTGCCCGCCGCGCCCGTCCCGACCACGTTGTCCTCGTCGTCGAGGCAGGTCAGGATGTCCTCCTCCTCGAACTCCACCTTGTGGAACGACGTCACTACCCACTTCTTGCCGCCGGCCTCCGCGCCGCGCTTCTTGTACTGGCTCCGGTACTTGTACCAGAACCAGGCGACGCCAAGGATGAGGATGACACCGGCAATTGTGAGAACGGACCCAACGCTCCCGACGAGACCGCGGCGGCCGGCGGCGGCTCTGCGCCCGCTGGGGCATGCCTTGCGGCAGAGAGACGGGTTGCCGAGCAAGCTGTCATCGTAGATGTCGCCGGCGAACACAGGAGACAAGTTGCCGGTGAGCCGGTTGTTGGACAGGTTGAACAGGCTCAGCTTGAGGTTCTCCAGCTGCACTGGCACGTTGCCGGTGAACTCGTTGTTAGACAGGTCGAGCGAGTTCAGCACGGGGAGCTCCCCGAGCTCGGGCGGGATGTTCCCGGTGAGGCGGTTCTGCGCAAGGTCGAGCTGTGTGAGCTTCTGCCACCGTCGAACACCGTGTGGAAGCTCGCCGGAGAATGAATTGTTCCTTAAGTCAAGTCGGCTGAGCGTGGACACATCGGCGAGCGACGCCGGCAGAGGACCAGAGAACTCGTTGTTGGCCGCGGACAGCTCGACCAGGCTTGTGAGGGTGCCTATCTGCGGCGGCAGCACGCCGGCGAAGTTGTTGTCGGATATCAGCAGCTGCGACATGTTCTGCGCCAAGGCAATGGCTGGCCCCACGGTGCCGGACAGAGCGTTGCCGGCCAGCTCGAGAAGGTACAGGTGCGGCAGGCCCCACATGTCCAGCGGCACGGCTCCGGACAGCCGATTGTTGGGCAGCCGCACACGCGTCAGCGTCCGGCATTCCCCCAGCTCAGCAGGGATCGGGCCGACGAGGTCATTGTTCAGTATCAGGAGCTGCTCCAGCTTCCCGGCGCTGCACAGCGTCGCCGGAATGCGGCCGGAAATCCTGTTATCTGACAGGTCGAGGAACTCCAGCGGGCAGCTCTTCCCGAACTCGGTCGGCAGCTCCCCGGCCAGGCGGTTGGTGAACAGCCTCAGGTCGTTCAACGCAGTCGCGTTCGCCAGCGTCGACGGCACGGTGCCTGACAGCTCGTTCTCGTACAGGTGCAGGCTCTCCAGCTTGGGCGCGAGGAAGAGGTCCGCCGGTATCTCGCCTGAGAGCCGGTTCATGGCCGCGTCCAGGAACCGCAGCTCCTTGAGGCCGCCCAGCCCCTGAGGCACCCTCCCGGAGAGCTTGTTGGAGTAGAGCTCGATCTGGACGACGCTCTCCAAGTTCCTGATGGTCTTGGGGATCTCGCCGGTGAGGTTGTTGGTGGAGAGGTCGAGGTTGACGAGGCTCCTGAGGTTCCCGATCGAAGACGGGATCTTGCCGACGAGGCCGCACGATGCCAGCCACAGAACGCGGAGGCGTGGAAGTCCAGCCGCGATATCGGCCGGCAGCGGCGACGGCGCGAAGGGGTTGTAGGCGAGCAGGAGCTCCTCGAGGGAGCTGACATTTGCCAAGAACGCGGGGAAACCGCCGGAGAGATCGTTTCCGGCGAGGCTGAGCGAAAGGAGCGAGGTGAACCCTTGGCCGTAGCTCCTCGGGACTTCCCCGAAGAAGGCGTTTCCGGCGAGGTCAAGGTGCCTCAGCGACGGCAGCGCGGCGAGGCAGGGAGGGAGGGGCCCGATGAGCGAGTTGTAGGAGAAGTCGAGGCGGACGAGGGACGTGAGCGAGCAGAGTTGGGCCGGGAATTCGCCGGCGAGGGAGAGGTTGGAGAGGAGGAGCGAGGCGACGGACGGGTTATCGGAGGAGGGCGAGCAGTGGACGTGCGGCCAGCGGCACGGCGGGAGGGATTGGTCCCATGGTGCGAGCGCGGAGGTGGGGTCGGAGAGAGCGGCTTTGGTGGCCAGGAGGCGGTAGAAGTCGACGGGGAGGGATGCGGCGGCGGTGGTGGGGACGGCGGTGAGGGTGACGAGGCAGAGGAGGAGGAGCAGGGGAGTCATGGCCATGGTGTGGGGGAGGGAGAGTGGAGAAGTGGAGCGAGTGGTGCGCTTCGAGAGTGGTGGGCTTAAAGAAGAGGCGGTTGGGTTTTGTAGTGTGGACGTGCTTCGCCTTTCTCATTTGCCGGTTTGTCATTTGTTCTTCCGCGTTTTGGAATTCGCCTAGCTTCATCATCAGTTGCATAATCCAACAAACGAACGCAAATGAATAGACGGCACACGAGAGATGTGTTTGCACGGCGGTACCGGTACAGCGCCTGGGTGCTAAACACTAGCACACATGTGCAATTTGGTGTGATCCTCGTATCGTGGAGTGGGAGACGAGTGATATCTGATGCCTGAAGCAAGTACCTAGCTACTGGTAAGCAGTTGGTGAAACGCATGCATGCATCGTGATCAGCCCGTGTGGGAGGAGAGGTTCTCGTTTCTTAACAACCCTTTGCTCCTGATCATCAGCTCCAACATCCGCCTTTTTTAGAGAGAGAGAACCCCTTTTTAGAGAGATTTATTGATCAAATCAAATCATCAATATGGAGCACCATATGGATCGAGTAACACCACAGAAAGTTTAAACTCTCTAGCTAAATTACGCGCAGCAACATTGAGCACACAATACAAATGATGGATTTGGCAGTGAGCTCCTCACCTTCAATCAAGGAGTGATCCGAAGATTGGTCATGGGAGAAGATTGAGCTTATGGCAACTATGTCTTGAAAAAGAAGATCACTACAGGAATGGTGACATATGCCGACGGCCAGAGTGTACGCCGACGGCTTTTTATCGGGGCCGTCGGCGTACGGCCTCGCCGGGGCAGCTCACGAACCCGACCGTCGGCGTACAAACACCGTCGGCGTAGAGGGAGGCTACGCCGAGGGCAGCCGTCGGCGTCACCTTGGCCCTCGGCGTAGCACCGGCATCGCCTCCGGCCCGGCCCGCGCCGTCGACGCCCGCTCACGGCGTCGGTCGGACGCCAGACGGCCACCCTCGGCATAGGGCATGGACACCCTATGCCGACGGCCACCCTCGGCATATAGTATTTTTTATTTTTTTTATTTTTTCCCTCTCTCATATTACTTTATAATATGTTTCTATTATTTATTTACTAGTATGAATTATGTAAAAAATGGTTCTATTTTTAAGAATTCGTAGATGGCATATGTAGGTCCCATGCATGGGTGACGCTCTTCGCGAGACGGGTCAGCCGGAGCCACTAGGCCCAACATTTGCTATCGATGTACATATGGGTAGATCCGCGGGGTCCCCGCCCTACGGTTTCCCGAACCCTAACCCTAACTGTAACCCTAACTCTAACCCTAACCAGTAACCCTAACTCTAGCCCTAACCCTAACCCTAGGGTTTCCACATACATTGCTAACTCTAACCCTAACCCTAATCGTAGCCCTAACCCTAACCCTAGGGTTTCCACATACATTGCTAACTCTAACCCTAACCCTAACCCTAACTCTAACCCTAGGGTTTCCACATACATTGCTAACCCTAACTATAACCCTAACGGATCACTTGGTAAAACCCTAACCCTAGGGGTCC